>NW_009226317.1:18139-18683 GCF_000690835.1 Fulmarus glacialis | reverse complement strand
TGCTAAGGCTGCGTCCTCGCTGCCAGGGAAATAGTTAAGTAGCTGATAGGAAACAGCCAGAGCCGGGGCTGAGCTCCACGATCAAAAAGGCTTGTGAGCAGAGAGGTCGGTGTGCATCGATCGCCTGCGCGGGTGGCATGCCTGAAAGTGAGCAGGTCTCCATCACGAGTTTCACAGAAACCACAGCGTTTCATGGCAGGCGTTTAACAACCCCCCCTGCCACCCTCCAGCCCCCACTGCAGCCTCTCCTGCCCCAGCCCAGCTGATGGTTCCCAGCTGTCCCGCTGTCCCTCCTGCCCTTTGCTCATCAGAGGTGTAAAGCCGGCTGTTGGGCAGCATACTGGAATTGCTTAGCACTTCCAGTTACCGCCTGCTGCAGCCACCAGCAGCACTCTGGGGATGGGTAAATGAGCAGCAGAGCTGTCGGCACAACCCAGCGTTAAGGCTCCGGCCGCTTTTGGGAAGAGCTGCCAGCCCCCTCCCTGCAGGCAGGAGCAGGCAGGGGTTGCGGTGCAGCACAGCCATCCCCAGCTGTGTGGACAGG
>NW_009226317.1:17888-18116 GCF_000690835.1 Fulmarus glacialis | reverse complement strand
TGGCACCACTGCCGCAGCCATTGCAGGGCTGTCCTCTCCCAGCGGGACCAGGCGACTGTCCCGGCACTGCTCCCAGTCTCCTCCAGCAAGCCCCATCCCTACTTTCATCTGTTCGGGCAGAAATAGGGCTGCTGTTGTCCTGGTTTCCTACGGAAACAAGGGTCATGCCTGGTCATCTCCTCCCCTTCCTGGGATGTCTACTGTCATGCTTCATTTCGGGGCCCCAGA
>NW_009226317.1:17294-17877 GCF_000690835.1 Fulmarus glacialis | reverse complement strand
CCGCAGGGGGACCCCCCTGCCCGGCAGGGCTGCAGCAGGAGCTCGGCACTCACCCACCAGGCACGGACTGCCCGGGGCACCAGCCGCCCCCCACCCAGCCTGTGGTGTGGGGAGCAGGAGGCAGCTGAGGGCAGCGTGAGATGGGGTTTTTGCGGGCATTGCAGTAGTGGAGGGTCCGTGGGGAAGAGGTGTGGTTGTTGCAGGGGCGTAAGATGTTTGTCACGTTCGTGGGACATACTTTGGGGCAGAATAAGCAAGACCATCCTTGGTTCTGCAGGGAGACACCCTGGTGGTTAGCTGATCCCTGACTTCGTGAGGCTCTAGTAATCCAGGGACCCTGGGGATTTTGGAGGCAAAGTAAGAGAGGCAGGGCGCAGCCTGCTCCTCCCGGAGGCAGTACTCATGCAGCCTGCAGAGCTGGGAGTGTTTGCGGGAGAGCTTCACACGTTGTGGGGATAACAAGCACAGTGGAGACTGTCACCGTCCACTCATGGGCAACTTATGCCTGGGAAGAGGCACGGCTCTGTTCCCAGGATACATTATCCAGCAGTGGCTTTTTTTTTACTGCGAGGGGTATGTTTTT
>NW_009226317.1:4233-17270 GCF_000690835.1 Fulmarus glacialis | reverse complement strand
TTTTCACTGCGAGGGGTATGTTTTACCCACAGGTACTCCTGCAGCCTCAGCCACACACGAGCTGCCTATTTCCTGCTTTGGGTGCAGTCAGCATCTTTCCAGGAAACTTTTAACTCCCAAGTTTAGTTTAATAACTGATTAATAGACTTAATAAAATCCTACGGTCCATGCGAGGGTTTTCTGGGGCTCTTAGAAGTGCAGTAACATGGGAATGCAAGCAGGACCAGGAAAAGCAGGATCATCACCTCCTCCTACCCTGTGTCTCCCTGCTCCACCCAGGACAGGGCGGGTGCCGCTGGAAGGGGAGTGGGTCCGAGCTTTCCCTTCCCCAGGGAAGGAGAGGGAAGGGGACCTATGGCACGCTGACGGATCATCACCTCCTCCTACCCTGTGTCTCCCTGCTCCACCCAGGACAGGGCGGGTGCCGCTGGAAGGGGAGTGGGTCCGAGCTTTCCCTTCCCCAGCTGCGCACACATTGCACGAGGGAAGGAGACCTATGGCACGATACATCGTCCAGGCTCTGTTCCGCTTCCCTGCCACAGCCAGCACAGATTGCCTTGCCAGCTTGGCACTGATGTCTGAAGCCCCCGTTGCCCCCGGACCAGCCTGTGCCTGCTGAGTGCACCCGATGCAGCGAGCTCCCCGCTCCTCCTGCTTCCACCGCTGCCTTGTTCCCAGGGCTGCCTGACCATCTTCCAGACAACGCTGACCTACAGAGATTGCCTTGGCTCTAATGGCACATCTCTGCTGATCAGCACTAAATAAACACCCAGGGTAAAAAGCCCTCCCTATAATTAGAGGTAGCCACCTGCATCGCGTGCTCTTGCCACCCTGCATAAAAGGGAGTCATGGCTAAAGTCAGCTCTTGAGCAACAGCGAGTCCTTGGCTGTGCTGGAGCAGGCTGGCTTAGGAATCCCACTCTGGAGGGTGAAGACGCCAGTGTATTAATAGATGTGGCTCCATCTTTAGCCCTCGGGCTGAATGTTATTAGCATTTCTTTTTAGCAGTAAGGCTCAAACCTAATTTTACATCGTCTGAGTATCTTGGACAAAGTTAGAAAGGCCCTGAAACAGCCCTGGATGACAGCAATGTGCCGGCTGTTATCAGGGCTATTTGGGTGCCCCTGCGCCAGCAGCCCGTGCCGGTGCCGGTGCTGCATTGTGGCAGAGCCTGGCAGCGGGGGCTGAGCGGCTGCGGGGGAGAGGGGCTGGGGCACTGGGCTGGAGTCTCATGTCCCTCTTTGCTGTCAGGAGAAGTCACTGCTGGGACTTTTCAAACCTGAAGCTTGCAGTGCAGCAGCCAGGGTTAGTGCTGAAAACAAGGGTTATCTGGTTTAAGATACTGGTTCCTGTGTCCATTCCCAATGCCAGCGTCCTGCCCGCTGTCCTTCCCTACCCCAGGGCATCCTCTGGGAAAAACCCAGCCTGGCTGCCCCTGTGCCAGGGGGTACCCTCCTCTTCCTCCCCTCCCAGCAGAGGTCCTGGCATTGCTCACAGCTTTTCCAGCAATGGCACGCGATGGCCGGCACAAGCACGGGTGATCTGCCCCTTCACCAGCGCTGCCACGGATCCCAAAGGCACAACCCCTCGCCTCATTAGCAGCTGCAGGTATGAAGCCAGTCTTGCCTACCCAGATTACCTGCCCACTTGGCAGGATAAGACAAGTTCTGGCAAAAGCACAGAGCAGAAATCACATCCCTGTGCTGGAAGTCAAAAACATTAATTAAACCTGCGGTATCATTGATTGCTATCTCAGGGGAGAGGCAGAGGGTGAGAAAAAGCTCAATGAAAGGAAACCCAGGGAGGGATTTGCAAGGAGCCTTCCTAACCTTTAAAAATGGGCTGATTATTTCTGTGATGTCGGTGTCTTCCTATAGGGAGGCTCTTGGAGCAGGTCAAGCTCGTGCCAGGGATGTGCAGAGCACACAGCCCCCTTAGGGCAGGGGGGACACATGGCCGCGTGTCCCAGGACCCTTTCCAGCTAAATAGTTGATGCTGCCCAGGTAGGAGCCTTGCTCACACCGGAGGACCTGGGCACCCTAGCAGGGCCAGTCGGATGCCCACTGCTCAGTGCCCAGGGAAATCAGCCCTTTTTGTCTGGGGGTGGAAACTGGGCACCCCCTGAGAGTTGGGCCAGGAGCACTGTCACCGGGCACCGAGCTCTCTGCTCCCCGTATAATGGGATTGTGACAGACCCATTTAGGCTGCCTGTGTTATCAGGCAAAGCTGCAATTACTCCAGAAATATTCATCCAGCTAAACTCCCTCATTACCAGCCATTTGCACCTAGTGGCTTTATCTGAGCACAATTGCTTCGGCTGGATTAAGCCGTGCCAGAGGCTCTCCTCTTAGACTGCAAACATCCAGCCCTCAAATGGCACACGAGGTCTGCGGCTTCCTCTCCTCCTCTATGGATCCTGCCAGTCTCCCTGCTCATGAAGAGGGTGGCTGTGTGGGGGCAAAGTCCCCCTTTCCCTGGTGCTCTGCATGTGCCTGGCCCGGGGCTGCGGGCACAGCCCTGCCTACCTGCCCGTGCCCAGGACAACGTCCTGCTTTACCCGCTGGGACCAGCTAACCCGCTTTACCAACGCCAGCTAACACTCCTGGCCTCGCAGGGTGTCCCTGTGGTGACAGTGCCTTTGGACACTGCCTGTCCCCATGTCCCAGCACACTCTCAGGGGCACCCAGAGGGGAGCTGGGCACTCCCACACCAGGGAGTGGTGGCCGTGGTCCCTTCCCCTGGGGACAGGCAGTGGCCTGATGCTTGTGGTGGCGGCTTGGCATGCACCATGCCCTCCCCTGCCAGCTCTTTCGCTGACAGTCCCGCTGCTGATGTCACTGTCCCTCTCCCTCCCGTTGCCCGCTGCGCTGCCCTGCTGCATGCACGGGCGGGGGACCAACAGCCCCCAGCCCTTCCCCTCCCAGGGACCTGCTTTCCAGCTCTTCGTGCTTATTCATCTGGCAGCTTCAATGAGCTACTTGGAGCTGACTTTGCTCTTTTAGCAGAGAGGATGGAAACAGAGATGCAGAAGCAGGATGAGGAGACGGGACTGAGCATGAGGCTGTGGGCAGGATTAGGTGTTGGGCAACGGGCTGGGTGGCTGCTGGGTGCAGGGTTGCACAGCACCCAGGCGATGCCAGCAGCTGCCGAGCCAGCTGGGCAGCATGCACCACGCTGGTGTCTGCTGCAGAAAGTGCTGCAATTAATGCAAATTTGTTCTGGTGGCACCAACAGATCAGGCAGCCGGGCGGGAGCCAGGCTGAGGGGGAAGGCAGGTTATCTGCCAGAGCCAGCGTGGAGAAAAGCCACGGCTCGCTCCAGCCCTGTGCCCACATGAGCACGATCAGCACAGGAGCAGCAAAAGCGCGGTGGCATTTGTAGGCAGCAGTTCCTGCCAGCCAGTCCTTTCATCCCAGCTTGTCTGACATGAAACGGTGCAAACAAACCTCCCTGCTTGCTTTGATTGCTTCCCAGGGATTCCTCCATTTGCATTATAACGAAGTGATATTTTGCTGTATAAATAAACCTGAAAGTTGACATAGAAAGGACTTATCTTATCAGCTCTACAGGTATTTGCATGCTCCCCAGAAGTGGAAAGAGCCACACAGGGATTAAGTAGGGACAAACTTCAAGTGCTGGTGAGGACAGTGAAGATTTACAGCAAGATGCTCTCCTGGCACACTACAAGAGAAGTTGTGCCCAGCGCCGTCACGGAGCAGCAAGATGGGGGTTGCTACTGGGATAAATGTCTTAAATACTGGCCTGAGCCACCCCTTTTAGCAGTGGTGCTTCTCTGGCTGGGTCTGCTCCTGTCTGCACCCAAGAGTGGGATGAGACAGTGAAAAATGTGGTTTATTCTGGGTGGGCAGCGTCAAACAGAGTTTTTCTCTTGGCATGATGTCCATTTCCCACTGACAACCCGGCTAGGTTTAGAGAGTGAATATGAGCAAAGCACTGACCACGCCGGTGGCTGCCATGGCAAACGCTTTGCCACGGGTCGAGGTATGGTTCAGATGCTCTGGGCAGGCAGATACCGATGTTTCTGCTTTTATTACCTGAGCTCTTTGCTTTCCGCCAACACTAAGAAGAGCAGAGGAGCCAGATGGGGAGTCAGGTCAAGTTGTGTCGCCTGGGGCGCGGGGGACAACCCTCCCCCTTGCCTTGCAGATGTGTGTGTTCACCCCTCCTGCATCCCTAATGCAGGTCAGGTTGGTGCTCACTGGATGTGACAGTCATGCCAACCTGCTTTGGACCCTTTTCAGGACACTTGCCTGACTCCTACCAAGGAGTGACACCAGTGGCTTTGTGGTCAGGTTAAGACATTAGTGGTACATCAAAAACCACAAATACCTGAGTGGTTGGCGCTTGCCTGTGCTGAGCCACGTCTCCAAGTGATTTTTTTGAGCCTCTCTGCAAGGAAAGCAGAGTGCCAGGCGCGATGTCTCGCAGGCATGCAGCTCCGCAGCTCTGGCTGGTGTCTGCAAAAGCCACTTCCCTGACCCACTTACTCTGCAGCCGCACGTCTCGCCAGGGACCAGCTCCTGCCAGTGCCGACGGACCTGTGTTTAATCCATAAAAAAGCAGAATCCAGCTTTTGCTAAAACACTTGACAGGACCATGGTATTGGAAAGTAATTTGCAAGCGAATCGGCAAAGTGCGGCAGCGCACCAGCTGCAAAATCAGGCACGTCGACAGCTCACAGGGTGAGGACATAGGCACGGCTGCCCTGGCGCAGCCGCGGGTCCAGCCCGCCCGGCTCCTGCCACTGCCATCCTGGCCGCTGGAGAGCTCCTTCCCTTGTTAATCTCATGGGTTTGCGGACAAGCAGCAGGGGAAAAAGTCCCCGTGCGGAGCAGGGTGCAGTGGGGAGTGAGTGTCTCCTCTCCTGGGCAGTGGTGAGGCTGCTCCTGGCCAGCTTTGGGCTTTCCAGCTCAGGGGGGAGGCAGGGGAACTGGAGATCATCCAGAGGAGAGCTGGCGTACTGGTTGGGGCTGGAGCATTGGGAGGAGAGGCTGCAGGAGCTGGGCGGCTCCGGGGAAGGGCAGGCTGGGGGGACACAGGCGCAGCCACCGGTACTTTGCTGTAGACGGGTGGCAGAGGACGGAGCCGGCTGCTCCCAGCAGTTGGGCAGCAAAGGGCAGCAGGCCCAGGCTGGGGCTTGGGGGGGTCCAGCTGGGCATTAGGAGAGTGGCTGGGACACCCCTCCTCTTCCCCGGGGACCGCTGCCGCCCGGCCCCATGTTGGGCTGTGCCCGGGTGACCCACATCCCCACAGCAGCCCCGCTGTCCCCGGGAGACCCAGCCCGCGCTGGCTGGCACCGTTACACAACCCTGCTGCAGCCCGCTGCCTGCACACTACAACGGGCACTATTTTTATTCCCTTTCTGGTTGTCACAGATGTCCTTGGGATGGAGGCTCTCCTCCCCCATGCTGTTATGTAGGACATTTCAGCCACTTGTAGGACATTCCAGCCCCTTGTCCTCGTGCCCTGCTTGTGCCTGTCCCTACCAGCCTAGCACACCGGGACCAGCAGGGACAGGACACGGGGTCAGTGTCCGGCAGGGAGCAAAGCCCCAGGCTTGGGCACCTCTCAGAGCCTGCCCTGCCTGCTCAGCCTGCAGACACCAGCCCAAAGAGGCATGTATTTTTGGGGAGACAGTGCTTTCCCCCCTACCCCACTCCTGTGATGTCATTGCACCCCAGAGCGGCAGGGAGCAGGAGAGCACCAAGATGCTGTGCCTGCCCGGCCATGGGCCCCGCTGGTCCAGACCTGCAGGTGGGCTTCCTACCTTGACCTCAACCATGGGGCTGCCCGGGGCTGGGGATAGCCCCAATGCGCTGCTCCGGGGCAGTGGGACGGGCCCGCTGCGAGGTCCTGCCCTGCTGTCCCGGCAGGTAAAGCCCTCGGCCCCCGCAGCACCCTTACACTGCCTGACGTTCCCGGGAAACTGCTGTCAGTGGTGGGTCTGGCCGCTGGTGACAGTCAGTTACTCAGAGCAGAAACTCCTCATGGGCATGATGTGGATGGAGCAATTTTCTGCACAATTACTCCAGTTTATTCAGGGTGATAAACCAGAATTAAAGAAGGAGAAGATGATGCATGGGAGCAATGTATCTTACTTCTGTACCTATTTCTTGCCATATAACACAGCCTAGACATTTCCTAATGGGGCTGGAAGAAGTGGGGACCTGCAGCATGGGGATTCAATCAGACTAGAAATAAAATTCCCGCACTTCCTATGTTAGAGATACATGTATTGTGGCTTCAGACTTCTTGGGCTTAACAAAACTATCTCTCCCTGTGTGCAAGTACCAGGTGGGGGAAAAACAAAAGGTGCCACCACACAAATAGCTTTGCTAAGGAGAAGGACGGGGAAAATGAACCTCTCCTGGCAGATGGTAGTGATGCCATGCGGTAAGCGGGAGAAGGTGCCAGCAGATGAAGGTGCAGTGTGAGCGGGGACAGTGGCACGTGGCCAGAGTGAGCAGGCAGGCAGGCAGCATCGACGTGGTACCCTCCTGTTGCGCGCCTGTCACGAAACCTCCTCCCAGCGATGCAGATCTCCCCTGAGGAAGAGCCGACGAGGCTGTAATTCCAGCTGGCTGACACGACATCAAAGCACTTCTCCCCACCAGCGCTGCCTGCCAAGTCATGTTTTGCACCACCACATCCACATGGTCCGGGCAGGTTCTGGGGTGCTTCTTGCATCCCCGGCATGCTGCCAGGCGTGTCCCCTTGGCGATGCAGTTTCCCAAACGTGGGGCTTGCAGCACCCCTTGGAATAGTCCTGCTCCCCCCAGGGCTTCCCCACTCCCTGTGGAGTCTCATGTTTTCTACCTCCTCTGGCTGAACGATGCGGCCAATCTGCCCCGGAGCGGGCATCGGGCTGGCAGTTTCCTGGGGGAACCCGTGGTAAAATGCCCGGCAGGGCATGCTGAGGGAGAAACGTGGCTACGATATCATCGCCAACTGGATGGACACCTTGCTGGCGAGGGAGTCAAGCAGAGGTTGAGGATGAGGAGAAGAGCTGCTAAAGACAAAACAAGTGGCTTCGTGTCTCGTGGCTGCAGAAGCACAAGACATGCTCTCAGAGGCACGCTGCCAGCCTCGGGCCTGGCTTTCCCACCACTGCCTCCTCACTCCGCTCCCGGACCCTCTTCCCTGGTTTTTCTCCCGGAGTCTGGATCTGCCCTGCAGCTCCTCGCAGCCGCTCGGAGCCTCCCCTCCCCGGGGCAGCAGCTCCCTGCGCCTTGCCCTTCCCGGGGGCCTGTTACAGTCTCTCGTGGCACGGAGCCTTGCTGCGCTCAGCAGGAGTTATTCCTCTTTGCCCTTTGATGTGCTGCACTCCACCGTTTGGGACTGCTGATGGGGACGAGCCCTGGCCGACGATCAAAGTCTCCCCGCCGAGCTCTGCCGCTGCAACCTGGCCCAGTCCTTGGGATTTCCAGGTGGGAAATCCCTCGGTGTTGCTCTGGGTGGTGGCACGAAGCACAGCGTGGTGAGCGCTGGGAGCTGCCTGCGCGCCACTGGGACCAGAGCCAGCGTGGCACGGCACCCGGCTACTGGTAACTGGGCACCGAACAGAAAAAGGGTTACTCAAAAAAATCACAAGCCAGTGCAGCCAAACCCAGCCACTGGAAAAAGTCCAAATATGTCAATATGTTACATCGGCGTCTACCGGGCGAACCGGCCAGGAACAGTGCGATCGGCACTTGGTTGGTTGCCGGCGCGTGCTGCTTGCCGAGGCTGGCTGCCTCTGTGCAACCCCGGCTCTGCCGCGGGCTGTTGCAGGGGCATCGGTGCTCTGCAGTTCACGGCCTTCTCAGTGAAGGCCGAGTTAAACAACGACCCCACTAAATCCTTCCACTTCCAGCGCTGCGTTCGGAACCAGCTGAGAGCGACCTGCTCCAGAAATCCAATCCTGCTGTATTTCTGGGAAAAGCGACCCCTTCACCTGCCCCTGGTGCCCATGCTGGGCTGGCAGAGGCCGATGCTGCAGCGTGGGTGCTGGCCGTGGCTCGCGGGCTCTGAGGCTTCCCGAGCAGCAAGCACCAAGGGCAGGCGCTCCCTGTGCTCCCCGGGGAGAGGGCTGCATCGCCCTGCGGGCTGCCTTCGAATCCAGGAGGTCCCTGGGTCCCCAAGGGTCCCCGAGGCTGGTGTAGGGAGCAGCACAGGGTGGCTCCGTGCCGGTGGCGGGGCTGGTGGGACCCATGGATTTGCCAACATCCCGCTCAGTATCTCACGCCTTTCCAATGGGAGAAACCACCTGCCTAATTAAACAGCAGTAACGAGCTTGGCATCACCAGCCATGCCTGAGCACACTGCAAACTCCAATGACACTTAGAAGAGGAAATGTGCTGCCTTCTGGGTCTCTCTGCTAATATTTAGAAGGCTGACAGCTGTGTCCCGAGCCCAGTCCATACAAGGTATAATTAGAAAAACTGCTTGAACAGTGTTGTTATAAAAGTGATGTTAAAATAATGGTGTGGAAGGAAAAGCTGGGGCCGTATGTTTCTGGGGTGTGCATGCTACACTAGGCACTGTGCCCAGTACGCTGCAGTGATACATTTAAGGCAGCTTCTGCTGAGGGAAATTAGCATCTTTGTGCTGTACACAAGGTACACTCTGTTCCTTGGATGCAAGTTGAAAGTCACATTTAAAACCATCCAATCGAACATTTTCTGATTTTTATTTATCAACAAGCGTCTCCATGTATTCCTGGAGAATGAAATATTTATCTATAGACACACGCATACAGAATGTGAGAGTGCCGATGTATTATTTATCGCCGCTTCCCTCCTGTAGCTTGTAAATAACTCATGAAGCACAGCCCGTGGCCAGCTACCTAAAGCAGCTCCGGCTGCCACCGCATGCCAGCTCCAGGCATCTCACCCCAGGCAGAGCATCCCCTGCCTCCAGGCCCTGCCAAGGAGAGGGCTGGCAGAGGGTGGCAATGCAGGGTGGCATTGGCCTCGCCATCGGATGCCTCCGCGCACATCCCTGCAAATCCCGCTGGCTCTGCCCACGGCGGCTGGTGTGGGTCGTGGTTCCCTGCCCGCAGACGGGGTGACGGGACCCAGGAGCCGTGAAGGGGAAAGTGCACAAGTGGCAGGGTCTTTGCTGCGCTCCCATGGAGGGAGCACGGAGGGGTGTGAGTGCCAGTTCCTCCTCAGCCACCAAGAAGGGAAACTGAGGCAGCACCAGCGGTGAGCCAAACGTGCTGTGCTGGGCTCAGTGGAAATGCTGTCATCTCACGGCAGATGTCAGACGATGAGAGCTGCTATGTAAATAACATCCTGCCGATATGAGATACATCATTTGTAATGAAGCCGTGAGAGCTGCAACGGAGCAGGACGTGCTGTCTGGGAGGAAGGGATCTGATAGTGGCAACTCAATTAACTCCCCGAAGGGGAGGCTGAGGCAGGGAGCCCTGCCGCAGGGCTGGAGCCTGGGTCAGAAGCCAGGCTGCTCATACGCAGCCTTTGCCTCCTCGGCCTCCGGGAGCAATGCAATAGGCCTCGTGGACAGCGAACTGGGGAGGGGGAAAGCACCCAGAGCCTATTCTGGGTTCTCCAGGGATCTGTGGGTGCCCCCGTGGTGCTGATCTGGGACCCTGTATTTGAAAGATACTGTGGGTGAACAAGAGCAGATGGGTGTCAGACAGTTTATGGCTTTGCACATATAACTCTAGTTTCAATCATGTAGAAAAAAAAATTACCCTTCTACTGAACTCATATAACACCTTTCTCCAGTGCTGGCAGATAAAACAGACACCAGGAAGCTTTTTGCTTCCCCTGTAGAGTGACTGCAGACAAATCAGTGCTGCTGCGTGAGCCCGGGGCCATGAGCTGGGGCAGGTTACGGAGCTCGGGCTGTTCCTGCTGCGCTGCAGGGGACAGGTCGGGGTCTGGTGCTGAAGGAAGAAAGGGAGAGGGTCCCCTCGGCAAGGCCACGCAGCGGCTAAGGAGCTCGCATGTCTCGCAAGCAGTGCTAGTACAGTGCACAGCTCTGACTCTCTGGGATAGCATGAGTCAGAGCAGGGGAGAGATTACACAAGACCTAAAAGAAATAGAAAGCACAGTATTAATAACTAAGAATTGCACTAAATGACTTGATAAGTGAATTATCCTCCCTACATTACCTGCTGACAGCAGGATCATCCCTGCCTTCTCTGCAGAGAGAGGATGGATGGATGGATCGATGAATGGATGGATGGATGGGAGCATGGCTTTCTTGACTTTGACCCTCCCACACTGCTGGTCGCTTGCTCCATGCAGAAACGCTTGCGAACGGGCGAGGACTCGCTTCATTCATTGATAAATAGTGCCTGCTTGGAAAATAAAGTGCAGCAGCCGTTCGGCTTTGCACAGCGATCCTGCACAGCAGCTGAGAGCATGGATCTGGCTGGGCGGGCTGGAGGAACTCAGCTGGCAGATTCCTTCGCTGACCTCTGTCCAGGGCTGAGCAACCAGCCCGCTCCTGGCAGGGGTCAGGGCTTCTCCAGCAGCTGCCCAGCGCCGGGTGCAGGAGGACCCGGGGGGGGCTCGGGGGGCAGCCGCCCCCCAGCCAGCGCAGAGGAGTGGCAGCAGCGAAGGGGTATGTGGAGGGCTGGGAATGGGGCTGGAGTGGCCTCGGGTCTCATTGCTAGAGCATCCCTGGCCCTGCAGAGTCCAGTGGGGTGTGCAGCCCAAGGCTGAGCAGGACTCTGACACCGGGGAGGGCACCAGTCGGCACTGCCGGGATGATCGTGCCGAGCACCCGTGTTTTCCCAGCTGGAGGAGCTGCCAGAGTTCAATTCCCCCCCAGTGCCACATCTCCAAAAAGAAATGGAAACGTTATCCTGGCAGCTCTGCGTGCTGGACTTGCTCACGGAGGCAGAGACCCCAGGGAGGCCAACACGCCTGCAACGATTGCAGGACCAGAGATGTTTTCCCTCTGTCCCAGGCGGGGAGCTGCTCGCCTGGCCAGCTGAGCAAAGCTCCAACGCCCATCAGACATGGGTGCTGCAGGTCCTCGAGCCAGGCCCTCGGTGCCGGCGAGCCGAGGGGCGGTGCGGCCGGGTGGGAGCCAGCTGCTGGGCAGAAAGTCAGCAACATCCATCAGCCTCCTAAGAGCATCGTCTAGCGCCGAATTATTTCTAGGCCACGGCGGTGATTGGGAAGGCATTGTGGGGCTGTGAGGCACAGCATGTCTCTCAGCTGGAGGTGCACTCGTCAGCTTGTGAGCAGCACACACCAGCTTCGGGGGCTCGCTGGCTTTTGACTTCACTCCACTTCAAAGCCCGGGCTCCTTATGTGTGTTTTAGCGATGTTCACACACTTCAGGTTTCTAGGCCAAGCGAGAGCTTTGATTCCGTGCTGCACTCAGCAGCTCTGTGTGAAGGTAGCCTGCGGTTAAGTAAGGTGAGAGGCTGAAAGTGGTTCAATTTTGCAACAATAGCTGAGAACAAAGTAGGGATTTTACCATTTAGAACTGGGACAAAACAGAGCTGGAAGGTTTTTGTGGGGTTATTTTTTTTCATTTTCTTTTTAACACCCAGTAGCCTTTTTTGAGTTGAACTAAATATACGGTGTCCGAGGCCTTTGCCTCATGCTGGAGCGTTCCTGTTCGCATCTGAATGGCAAAGCCAGGACGGGGCAGCAGCACCTGGGGAGGGAAGGAAGCAGAAGAAGGGAAGGAGAGGGACCTCAGCTCGGGCTTGCTCTCCTGGCCAGGGCTCATCCTGGTCTCTGCTGCCGGCTCCTCTCAGCGCTACTATTTTTTTTTCCTTTTTTTCTGTCCTGCACCTAGTACATCCAGCTCACGTCTGGGCCTGGGGTACATAGGAGTGACACCAAGACAAGCAATTAATCCTAACTGAGCTGGCCTAGTGGCTTTTGTTCTCCTTCCACCCTGGGCTGACCTGCAGAGCATCTCTTCACCTTGCCAAAGAGTGTTTTTATGTTAAACGACTAAAAGTCATCTTCACCTTAATGGTTCTTATGGCAACCCAGCAAACTGAGCTCCTAAAAGCTCTTCTTGCTTAATGCATCTCTCGTACGTGGGCCATTACGCTTACCTTACCCCTGGGAACACGGGCAAGCCCTGGGGCTGAGCCAGCTCTTCTCTCAGCTGCCCCCCCAAACGGGAGAGGAGGGCTTACCCATGCCCGTGGAGGGCACCCAAGTAGCAAAGCAAGCGCAATCACTGCCACCCACCTTATGGATACCATACGGTCCAAAACAGCCTCGGAATCATTTCCATCCTTACAGTCTGAATTTTAAATCACCCCACAGCCTCCTCCTGAAAACCTGCTGAGCTGAAGTCGCTGCAGGTCACGTTGTGCAATTTGCTGTTGCAAGACAAGTTCTTCTTTTTCACAATTACCAAACCACTTCATCGAGCAATTTTCCTGCCTCTGCGCTTCGGTTTCAGTTAACAGTATTCCTCGGGGAGGGAAAGTCTAACTGCACCTCCGAGTGACTTACTGCTGGTTCTGCCATTACAGACAATTGTGAAAAGTTGCTTAAGTGCTCTAACTGTTGGCAGCAGCTTTTCCGTGCCTTGCACTAGAGCCGAACCTGGACGAGGCTCGCTGGGATTGCAGGCAGACGCTGGCCGGAGGGCCCCGCACAGCCTCGCCTCGGGCACCAGCTCTTCAGCTTTCGGCTGCCTCTCCCCGGGGTCGAGCCCCGTCTGCCCGTCTCAGTGTGGCTCTCGCTGCGGGCTCTGCCCTCGCGAGCGAAAGCCCTGGTCCTGATGAAATGGCTCCTGCCAGGGGTCCCAGCACAGCCCCAGGTGCTTGGCGGGGGCTCAGCACCAGCCCAGGAGGGGAATGTCACCCCTGCTTGGGGGCGGAGGGCAGGAGGGGGCTGTCCCCACGGCACACAGCCGTTACAGGGGAACAGCAAGCCTCCGTACGAAGCAACTCCCTGTGGCAGCTACTCATGGCCCAGGGCGTCCCCGTCACCCCATGCATGGCGCATCCCCACACCGGAGCAGTCACCGATGCCAGTGGCGAAGCTTGGCTGCATCAAACCAGGGGACGCCGGTTTCCT
>NW_009226317.1:3968-4168 GCF_000690835.1 Fulmarus glacialis | reverse complement strand
GCTGCCACTGTGCCAGGAGCAGGCAGGCCAGCCCACCACCACCAGCTTTTAGGACCGAACCGTGCTGGGGTGTGGGGTCTGTGTCTCTGCTGCTGCCTTTCCCACGCTTCAGGGCTGCCCCACTGGTGCTTCCCCAAGGACGGGGCCAGGCATGGGGACCAAGGGCCAGGACACCCCATATCAGCTCTTTGGCAGTGCGA
>NW_009226317.1:0-3907 GCF_000690835.1 Fulmarus glacialis | reverse complement strand
AGCCCACGGGGGTGCCCGGGCTCCCGGCCGGCCGCAGCTCTGCTCCGACCCCTCCAAACTTCCTGCATTTGTTTCGCTCGAGCTATTTGGGGGAAGTAGGGTGTTGTTATGTCTTCAGCTCAGCGTCTATTTAGAGAAGGATAATGCCATTGTGGGGGAGGACAATGAGAATGTTAAATGCCTAAAGTTCTCTGTCTCTCACTATTTTGACTAATTTCTTTTTTTTTTTTTTTTCCAAATGGGTATTTCCTTGGAAAACTACAGTGAGATTTGATGGGCCCCGGTGAGGGGCGGGTAAAACATGAGTCAAGCCCACCAAGATGAGCCCAGGCTGATCCCTCCTTTAGTTCTGCTGCAGGTGAATCCTGCCTGCTGCCTGTCCAGGGGCAGATCAGAGGAAGGTCAGGTTACGAAAAAGAAGGGATGGCCAGCGCAGGAGCAGAGCTCCCCAGGAGACCTCGGTGCAGAGGACAGCAGCCACCCCCTCCTGCCACTTCTTCAGGGTTATGTTTAGCTCCTGGTTTGCTCGGGGAACCCAGATGAGCACCTGGGACATCTTAATGTCATTGTCCCACCAGACAATGGCTTTAGGGGACTTTTTTCCCTTGCAGGATATAACTAATTGGACCTGACATCAGGGAGAGTCATGTTGGGTCCTGAAATATCTTTCTGCACAGCATTACTCAAGAAGGTGCCATGGAGAAGCGTGGGTGTAAGTGCCCACGGAGCCGCTTTCGCAGGCGCTGGGATGCTGCGTCACTGTGGAGCGCACCTGAGCTCCGGTCACGTCTCGAGTCCTGGCAGCCCAAACTGGGGAGCAGAACTAATGACCGTCTATGGCCTGGCTGATGAACCCCAATTCTGGGGTAGCCCAGAGGTGCAATAAGGACTCTCAGTCTTTCTGCCGCTGCGCAGCAGGTCCTTGCAATACCCACTGTCTGCAGCAGTTCTCACTCTCCTACCTTGCTCACCGGTGGCAGCTTGGAGGGTCTGGTTTCCTTAACGTTTCTCTCTTCAGTAACAGTAGTGAAAGCTGGGCAGCGGCAGTGGGTTCAGCTCACTTCAAAGCAGCGGTGATCAAAAGGTCTCTATGGGATTGGGCTGGGAGTCCAAAAAGGGAGAAGGCAGATCTTCCGGTGGCCTTTCCTAGCAATGGCTCTGTACCTCCTAGCCACCAGCTCCAGCAGATCCTGGTGGACTCTAGGGTCTCCTGCACAGCTGTACTATGCTGTATGCTCTGCTAGAAATCTGCTGAGACCTTGCTCCAGCCAGCACTGGAGCCAGAGGATTTTTGCAGCAAAAAGTCATGCGTGGGGGATAACTGCTGTACCGGTGCAGGGACTTCCCTCCTTGCCATGCAGAGCCTTTGCATTACAAGACACTCCCTGAAGCCTGGACATTGCTTATGAAAGTAAAATTAGTGCTGCAGAGCAGCACTAAAGATAAGCGGCTCAGTTCTCATCCCGCAATTTGCCAGAGCAGTGTGGCAGGTGGGAGGCAGGGTGGGACACAGTGTCACCTGCAGGGACAGTGGCAGACTGCCCCAGGGGAGCCCAAGCTCATAGACCTGCCCCAGCCCTGTACTGATCAGAGCTGGATGTGTGGAGGTATCCCCCCCACCCTGGGGGGACGCAGGACACGGACATGGGGTGTTGTTGCTGCTGCTGAGCTGGGGCAGAGCACGGCAGGGACCTGGGTGGTGTTCCTGCACTGGCAATCCCTCCAGGAGGGTCAGGCTACGTCCCAGACGAAGGTGGATGGTGGAAGGGCTTCCCATGCCCCTGGCTGCTCCTCAGGGGTCTGTGCATGATGGAGATGCAGCACATACCCTGCTTTCTGCGGCTGCATCCTCCCTTTGCTCATTTGCGTCCTGGCCAGGGTGCCTGTTGCTGCTGGGGCCCTGGCAAGCTGCCTTCGGTTCAGGCTCTCCTGGGACCCCCAGAGAAGGTGGTGGGCAGGGCACGGACCCCAGGACCTGCCCCTGCTGCCAGGAAGACCCCATTTCCTCCCAGGTGGGCAAAGGCAGAAGCAGGCTGCAGGGCAAACACAGTCCTGTCCATGTTCAGAAGTCATCATCGCTAACGCTCTACTTTTAATTAGCTATTGCCAATGAATGTTCCTGCCAGTAGCTGCCTGGGACCGGCTCTCCACTCGCACCAGTCTCATCTCCTGGGCCACCGCGGATGTGGACGGAGCTGCCCCTGGGGGTCAGCAGCCACGGTGTGCACAGGCAGAGAAAGCACAGGCCTCCCCGTCGGAAACAAGTATTTCCAGACTATTCGCCTCCACTGTCAGGAGAAGAGAAGATGTTTTTGCACTGAAGCGGGATGCTCTCAGACAATCCCACTGCTGGTCCTGGAGCTGAAGTTAAAATCCCTGTGCCAGCCAGAGGGGAATGAGGCTTCCCAATGCCCAGAAAAAGGTGCTGGGGAAATACCGCATCCCTACCCGCCGTCCCTGCCGGCTGCCTCGCCGTCCCCACGGACCTGCTTCATGCAGCAGAATGAGAAGTCGCTGGTTGGGAAAGCAGGCGGCTGCACGCACATTTGGCTCTATTGTTTCATAATTATTAGCAGAGAGATTGAAAATGTAATTATGATAATTAAGCTAAATCGCAATCTTCCTACAGGAGCTACCAAATTATTTATATCAACTTTTCATTCTAATTCCCTTAACCGTTCCCTGCCCAGAGGAGGAGAAGCCCTCACCGCTCCGGGCTGCCCGCACTGTATGCTGGTGCAGGTGATCCTCCGGCACTTGCTGAAACAGCAGCGAGTGGCAGCTCTTAGCATGAAACTGGGATGGGAAAGGAGCTGTGTGAGAGACAGCAGCCCCGAGGGCTGGAGCGCTCCAGGGGCCAAGAGCCACAGCAAGAGGGGCGAGCTGGTGGGGAGCGTGCAGGGCTGGGAAAGACAGCATTGGGCTGCAGGCAGGGCTGGCTGGAAGGGGCAGAGCGATGCTGGGCAGATGCTCAGCAGGAGGTGGCTGCCAGGGCTGGATTCTGCCCCTGGGGGCGGAGGGTGTCCCTGCCACACTGATTTTTGGAGCCGGAGTGAGCACAGAGCTCAGTGTAGCAGGACTCGAGGGCCATGGCATGCCCAGGCCAGCCTGCTGCAGAGCCCGGCCCTGCGCACAGTGTGGGTGATCTCCGTCCCCCAGCAAAGTGGCTTCGGCGCTGTCTCTCTGCTGGCTCCCTCCAGGAACGCTGTCAGCTCTAATTAATGTCACAGTTTAGCTCGCTCATGCATCCGAGCAGACTGCATGCAACTTCACGGTGCTGCAGGAAGAGCGATGAGTCCTGTCCCACAGCCTTTTCCTTGTGTCCCCTGGGGTCTGCAGAGCGCCTGTGCTGGTGCAGCGGAGATTTCCAGATCTGGATGTGATGCCGAGCATGTCACCTCTCTGTGCGGGCTGGCAGCAGGACCAGCTGCAGGAGGCAGGCTGGCCAGCCGCCCCCCGTTTTGGAGCAAGAGAGCATGGGAGGAGCTCTATAGGTACAGCCCTTTGCTGGGGCCCGTTCTCCAGGGGAGAGCTCACATCCTTCCCACAGAGATGAGGACACGTTCGGGGCATGGGGACAGATGATGTGTACCATGATGTGCCACCAGGTCTGGGGCACCTGGGATGGAGCTGCAGGGCAGTATGAAAGCCCAGATGCCTGCAGCGAGGAATCCCATCCCCTCAGCAGTCCTGGGCTATCCTGTCCCAGACCTTGCCTGGCTCCTGCCGCCAACGGGGCTTGGTTTAAGCCTGCAGATGGGAGCTGGGCTCTGGCTTACCGACGCTGAACATGCAGAGCATCTCGCAGCTTGGGAAAAAGCATTTTGCAGCCTTTCTCTCGCCTCCACCCCTCGGCGGCAGCAGCATGGAGCGCCGTGACCAAGGCCAGATCCTGGAGGGTGCTGGG
>NW_009226316.1:0-394 GCF_000690835.1 Fulmarus glacialis | reverse complement strand
TCCTCCAAAACACAAGCAGCCCCAGCACATGCTGTAAGTCCTTTTTTGACTCTGGCATCTTAATCTGATCTAGCGAGGAGAGGGTATCAGGTGGGATACATGTCATTCCTCCCTTCCACCAGATCCCTAAAAACTTTACTTCACTCGAGGGTGTTTGTGTTTTCCCAGGTGGAATCTTCAGTCCCAAATTTTCCAGATGGGAAATTATATTATCTTGGGTTGTCTGAACCCTTTCTACCTTATCCCCTCCCACAAGAGTATCATCAATATATTCGTAAACACTGACCCCCTTCTCTACCTGAACTCTTTCCAGCTTCTGTGCCAGCGCATGGTGGGCTAACATGGGGGAGTGCCTATATCCCTGTGGGAGTCGGGTGAAAGTAAATTGCTGACC
>NW_009226315.1:0-20859 GCF_000690835.1 Fulmarus glacialis | reverse complement strand
CACTCTAGAGCCCTGTCCAAGGTCAGGGCGTCCCAGTCCCGCACCAGCGCGGAGCGGGAGACGGCCAGGAGCGCGGGCAGCTGCTCCACCTGCTCCAGCACGGCCTCCATTGCCGCCAGCCCCGGCCTTGGCGCCACCGGTTTGAGCAGAAGTCCCGCCTCCTGCCGGGAACCGCAGCCAATCCGAACCGGAGAGGGAGGAGATTTGTAACTCTATTGGCTGAATCTGACGTCAATCCGATGCGGATTGATTTTTCCTTAAAGGCGGCTTTAACCGGACGCCTACCTCAGTTACTTGTGTCTAATCCCTCAGTGAAGGGCGGGTGGGAGAAGTTGAGCCGAATTAAAGCGTTAAACACCAAGCAGGATTAAGAAGTTAAAAAAAAAATAAACAGCTAAGAGGCTTAGAATAAGCCTTAGAATAGTATTCCTAAATACCCCTTAAAAAAATTAAAACTTTTCAAGAGCAAACATCCCCTGCCCCACATTTGGGGGTTTTTCCCAATTCCTGGGGTACGCCCTGTCCCTGGAGGGCAGCCATGGCCGAGCTCAGTGTGGAGCCGGGCTGGCTCCCCAGCACTGCCTGCAGCTCTGCACCCTGCCAGGGCCAAACCCTGCTCAGCCCTCACGGCTGGGCTCGCCCTACTGACTTACCTACTAATGACTTGTAGCTCATTAGGGGTTCCCCAGTGCCTTCCCTGGGTACCTGCACTAGGCTTCTGGCTGCTTGCAGAGGTAATGGCTGCAGAGGTAATGGCTGACACCTGCCCTGGCCTTCTGGGCGCCAACGCAGCCAGGCTTCCCACATGGACACCCCCCAGACACAATGGTGGAAACGCGCTATAACTGCTCCTCTCTGTAGCGAGGAGAGGCAACCCCTTCTCCCTTTCCCACCCCCGCCAGCTGAAGGGCAGTTTTACATGGCTGGCTAGACATATTAGGTGTAGCTTGCAGGATGCAGCCTACCTGTTAGAGCAATTGTTCCCAGGTGCTTTCCTCACGTCCACCGCCTCAAGGGCTTCTGCTCAGCTGAGGGACGGGTCCTTTCCCTCCATCCTCGTCCCCACAACAGGCCTGCCACGCTCAGCGTTCCCTCACGGTGTAGAAGGGAGCAGACCAGCCCGGCTTCTGGCAGCTTCTGCAGGTGCCCCCTGCTCCCCTGCTCCTGAGGGGGTGAAGCAGTGGCGGGAAGGTGGCGGGGCGCTGGAGCTGGTAAATTTGGGAGTTGCTGAGTGCCCCTCAGGGAGTTCACGAGCCCTGTGGCGTAATTCTGGCCACTGAGCGGGTACAGAGGCAGCGGAGAAGCCTGGTGTGCCCCCCGTGCCGTCGGCTGGGCCCCGAGCTGGGCTGCGGGGCAGCGCCAGCTGCAGCAGTGCCCAGGGCGGGAGGAGGGCAGTCACCAGGGCTGGGCCTGGGGAGGGGGGGGCATTCCCTCCTCACCCACGCCTGGCAGGATATGGCCCCGTGGCCCACCCCTTGGGTGATGGTAGTGAGGGACGACACAAATCCCGCTGCCAGCCTGCCTGAGCAACTACTTTGGTAAGGGCTTTCTGAAAGTTAAAGAGCAACACCTGGCAGAGTAAATGAGGTTTGACTGGAATTTGTTGCAGGAACCAGCAACAGACACCAAACTATAACACTGTGAGCTACAATACTGTAGGGCAAACCATAATACTCTTCCTCTTACGCGGAACGCATGTTTTCTTCCATACACTTAGTGCTGGAAATGGTTTCCCCCGAGTTTGTTATCTAAATGAACTGCATTTTTGGTGATAGCGTGAGTGTGCAGTAGACTCTCAGTAGCAAATATCCATTAGCTCAGATAGTAAGGGACACAGCTCTTGTAGCCTCTGAGTTACACCAGACTTCAAACTAACATGGGTAAAAGACAAGAAAGAGGCCCACAACTCGCTTCTACTGCTTTCTTTTCCATTAAGAAAAACTGAAGCGGGTAAACAGAGCCATTGAACCCATTAGAGTCCCATGCCTTGCGAGGAAAGTGCGAGATATTGCCCCCTGGCCGCAGATCCTTACCCTAAAGGTAACTGCTAGCTGTTGGTGACAGGCTTCTCTAAATCACATCATACTTCCAAAATAAAGCAAGAGAGAATAAGAAAATTGTAAGTAAGGGTTTAGATACTAGCCTTTTTTCTTCACACCCTCTCCTGGACTGCCCTGGATGGTTGTTTAGGAAAGATCTTTCTCAAGTACTCTCAAGAAAACAGAGCTCTCATCTGAGCTCTTATTGTATTTTCTTATTTCAGTCATCTATTTAAAAAAACATGGGGTTATAGACTTGATAGTCTAGATCACCTGTAGGTTAAGGGCCTAATACAGGAATTAGAGTGAAATTCTATGGCCCTTCTGGTTGAAGGAGGTCATAACAGTCCCTCAATATCTATGAATATAGTGTATTCTAAGGTATCATTCTAAAATAGATGTTTTTCTCCTGAAAAATCTCTTTTAAGCTTTCTGTTAACTATTTCTGGAGTAATAAACATAAAACTGGATACAGGTGGCTAGAGATTTGATGCACTGTTAACAATGGAATTGCTTTTGTTATTAATAAATTCATACTTACCCATCATCTGCCATGCCCATATACTCCAAAGCATATTATAAACTAATATACATTAAAGAGAAGATAGAACATGCAGACTTTTCAGTTACATACAATTGAGTGCAACACTTTGGGACATTTTACTTAATGCTTTACTTAAATGGAAAAATGATAGAAACCTGAAGTGGTTGGAATATGTTTACATACTATGTACTTTTGCCTCTCGGTTAAGTTTAATGCAGCATCTCTTGAATTAAGTGCTGTGGCATACAGGAAGAAAACAGTTTCAGTGAATTCCAGACCCACATTCTATTTTAGTGAGGGATATTTTTGGAGGTGCATATGCTCCATGTCATGAAGAAGAGAAGAGATACTTCCCTTTATGTCAGAAAACTTTTCACAATAAATCTTTCGCATTATTGTTCTTTTTTTTTATTGGATAAAGTATATGGGTTTATATCCTGTGAATGTCTCAGTATGTTTCAGTTGAAAGAAATCAAATAATCACATTTGCAGCACCAGGAAACTAACAAAAACAGGTTGTGAAAATCTAACCAGACGGGAAAAATATGGTATCTGGAATACTCTTGCATGTGAAGGGAGATGGCCTGCATGCTCTAATGGGTCTCTGTAGAGCTGACTGAAAAATGGAATTTCCGTTTTACGAAAAACTCTGAATATTTCAGCACTTGTTTTTTTTCTCAAATTAGGATGAAGAGTCTAAATATCAGCATTTTTCACCAAGGGGATACAGTTTGACATCTCTGTAATAAAATGGTTCATGCAAAAAGACATTTATGTATTTCTAGGTATTGCAGCTGTATTTGGAGTCTCTAGTCACGATGGGGCACAGTTGATGCATATAATGAAAAATAGAGCCTGATCCTTGAAAAACTAGGAGAGCTCTGCATAAGAATGCATTAGAAGATGAATTCAAGGAACAAACAAAAGAAACAAGGTAACACTGAGACAGTTATGATTCATGTAATAAATTGTTACACTACAATAGCCCTTAAAAATAGTAATTCTTTTTCTACACTCACCATTGAAGGAACTCCCTTTCTACTGAGTTGTGTTATTATTTGAGAGCCTAGCCACTCTCAGAATGTGCTTTGGGATCTTCCACAGTAAGACTGGAATTTATTTATCTGTCGATTGATCTCCTGATGCTGGTGCCATGTAGTAATCAAACTAAATTGAACCAACGTGGTTTCTTTCTCACAGGTGAATTATTTTCCTATAACTTTTAAGTGTTAGTATGCTTTCTTCTATGATCAGTCTTAGTTCCAGCTTGAGTAGGCCTAGGGTTTTTCCTACCAACAGCAAGATTACTAAGCATCAAAGTTTGCATTTTGTACTTACTGTCTATCAACTTATGCCAAGTCTGTTGCTACTTGATAGTATTGCTGAATTGTATAGACATTGTTTAAAAATATCTGTACAGTGCTGAGTTGGTTTTCTACCTGAGGAATGTCTATGGGATAGTGAGAAGATACTTGGGAGGTAAGCACTACAAGACTGAGGAGGTGGGGTAGAGAGTTAATGTTGGGGAAGGGGATGGGAAAGGTTGGGTCAGGATGTCAGGAGATACGGTAAGAGCACAGAGATGGAGGGGGATAGAATAGTGAGTGGATTTTCAGATAGCTGGGTGTGTAAGGGGTGCTTTCCTACTTGGCTTGATTACTTTTTAAGAAAAAAACCTAGAAGTTCACTTCTAGGCCTTACATAGGTCTTTGGTTGTTTAATATCAGTCTGCTTCCCCTATTAATGACTCTTGTGGTAGTCTCTCATACTGTTTTAGGCAGTGTTTGGATGTGTATTTCATGTTACATAAACTATGCAGTCTCTTTATTTTTTTCTAACAAGAAATGGAACCCACAAAGGTATCTTAAAGAAAATCATACAGACTACATGTGTGAGTGCATGAGGCTTCCTTCTATGAAGGATGGGGAAATACGTTAAAGTAGAATTTTTCAACTATTTTGAAGAATTAACACTTCATTACACAGTCTGAAAAGTAACCTCTTTGTTTTGTCTGATTTAAAAGCAAAGAAGAAAATAGACAAAAGAGGGAACAGGGCATATTTTGTATGAGAGGCAGATTTACAATTGCAACACATCGGATTATTTAAGCTCTCTGCTATATGCTTCGTGCAAGTAGCTATGATACTGTGAAGAGGGTTAGCTAGTGTTTCTTGTGTTGTGAGTTTTGGTTCTGAGGTTTTTTCTTTTTTTCCCAATAAAGTCTGTCTTTTATTTTAATATCTAAAATGAACATTAAAATAAGAAAAGAGTCTTTGAGAGTGTTGTCATCTACTGTTGTGTTAAGCTGTAGTAAATGTTTCTCCATTACAGCTTTTGATTGATAAGATACATGACAAAGAAAGTTGTTGAGTAAGTAAGAAAAGTGTCTGTTAGATACAGAATCTGGGAAGTCATTTCCACAGCTCCCTGAAAACAAGCCCACTTTTCAGTGAAGCACTGAAAAACAGTTTCACAAGCCCTGCATTTTGTATGAATTACTGTACTGTTTTATCTAAGCTGAGAAGTCAAGTAAAAGATTCATATGAAGTTTTATGGAACTAGTGAGTTTCTTCACTCTAGTTATGGAGCCAGTAAAATTCACCCTGGCAGGGAATATAAGTTTTGAAGCAACATTGGTCAAAGTAGCCAGAAGTCTGGATTCCATTGTTGTATTTTCCTTCCTCTCAGAAGTCATATTGGCTGTAACACTGTTATACTATTTCTCCTGAATAGAAATTTAGTACTCTGCTTACTCAGTATACCTAGCATTATAAAACTCCAAAATGGCCTTACCTTAGGTAGGAGGTGTTATTTCAAATTACAAAAATGAATACATTGAGAGAGATGTATGATCATCTTCTATATTTCTGGCACCAATATTCACTTTTTAACTGTAAGGAGGTTTGTTTAGCTGCCTCAAATTGCGTGCTAGGAATAAGGTTGCCACACTCATTATATAGTGTCTTATGTATATGGATGATTCTGAACTCGTGGACCATTCTTTTAGAATTTCTTCCTATTTCTGCAACAAACTTTGCAGAAAACTGAGATTATTAGTCAAGCCAGCACCTGGCAGACTCTGTCACCCCTTCCATAACTTCTGGTAAAGTCCTTAGAATTTTTCTGTCAATGTAATCTCTCATATCTCAAAAACTAGCAAGGCTGTGGTGGGCTTTTGGAACGAGAACAGAACAAGTGTATGATCAAATTGCATAATAAAGGTATTGAACCTACTAATTTGTACATCAGCATGAACTTCAGACTGTACAAAAGGCATATCTGTCAGCAGAGGTTTTTCCCTTGAAACCTCTTCGTGATATGCTCCAGTTAGGATAGCACGGTAAATCCTGCATATGCTGATTGTAGTGTATCAATGTATTAATAGCAATGCCCTTTTGCGATAAGTTAGACCTATGATTTGCGTTGATGTCAATGACCAATGAGCAGTTGTATAATGCACTAGAGTGAAAATTGATTGAAATTCCATGTGTTGAAGGAGTGCTGTATGTAACATCATCACCGAGATTAACCTAAAAACACTCTAATTAGGAATTTTTCTTATGTCTGGCTATACCAAAACTGAATTTTTAGGAAACTAAACATATAAACAGGCAGACTTTGCTGCCTAGCCCCATTTCTAATTTTGATACCATGAGTCAGGACTACACTAGCAAACCTATTAAGCTAGAGTATAGCTCTTCAGTATTATGGACGTAAAAATAAGTAAAACTGAGTAGCAAATTGGGCCACCTTTTTCTGACTGTGAATAGTTGATTAGAAGGGGTGAAGTTACTACACACTTATGAAGGTCCCTCTCACCAGATGAGCCACATTAAATGATCATGCGTGCACTCCAAAACCAGTTGCAGTTGTTAAGTGTGTATTAGCTACAACTAGTTTTGCCTTCAGGTTGTTTGAGCTAATGAATTTTAGCTTACATTTGCTGTGGGATAAAAGCATGCATGCAGTCAGTTAATGTTGCTCAGCTGATGAAGGGTAAGGTATTAAGCTGCGCGCTTTGATCACTTGCCATTGTTTGTGATACCTTTTAGAGAGGCTTCATTTGCTGTCTGTTGTGGCCATGGGTTTGATAGATCATAGCACGTACTGATTAGAGTATTTGTCTACATGTCTTTTTCGGGCTTCTTTTCCTTCAAGCCAGGAAAATTCTTAGTTACTTATGTTAAGTACTTTTGTTATAGGATCAGGTGCACAAATTTAGCCTTCTAAGGCAGTTGGGACCTATCTCCCCCTTTTTAGGGTACCTGTTAAGGAAGTATCTTAAAGAGCTATCTGTTTCAGAGACCATCTTATCAGAATCCCCTGAAAATAATAATCCATAAAGCTTAAGTCATAAAACACTGTTCATGGCTAAAGGTTTGTAATTTTGATATATAATGCTGTGGTACCTAGTTGCATATACTAGGACTAAGCTTAGTCTAGCATCATGGATTTAGTATTTAACAATGAAGTGTCTTTAAGAGAATTGGGGGGAAAAAATCTGTACATTTAAGAATAGCATCTAAAAATTCTTTCCTACTCATAGATTGTGTGTTTCCGTGACAGTTAAATTGCTGTCATTCACAAGAGTACAGAGAGACCTTATAAACACAAACTTTCGTGTTGGGAGTTGGTTATATTTTTCACTTACATAAAAAGATATATAAAACTCAATGCAAGACAACTATGTGTAGAGCTATTTACACACATGTCTGGGTTCTAATAACATAAGTCACTTGGATTTTTCACTTTCATTGCCCTAATATCCTGAGAACATCTTAAATTATCAGATACACTAATATTGCTCTTTCATAGCTCTGTACAGTGTCTTTACGAATAATACATGTCTGTGTATACAGAGATAGCTACATTAACGCACACACATACACATGCTCGATAGACATTTCTTTTTTTGAGCAATAAGGCTTTTAAGTATCTGTTGTTTCCATTTTCATGTCTCCAAAGCTTTTATGTGAATTCTTCCAGCACATTTCTCATTATTCTCTCAATCTTTCCTCTGCTGGATGGCTGGGGTTTCCAGACATATAACCTGAAATGTCCTGGGAGAATTTACATAAAAACAATAAAGCCAAGGAAATGGAAACCACAGAATATATACATAAATTTTTTTCAGTCTTTGCTAAGAAGCTCATTGGTTAATATTTACAAAGAAACTCAATTTTCCATATTAACATCCTTTTCACTGTGAAGCAAATGTGGGAGAGTGGGATGGTAAGAATCATTACTTAAGTGAATGGGGGGTTATATGTTAATCTCATTAATGATTAAAAGATTTTACTCTTCTCCATCCTACTATATCAAGAAGAACATCCCATGAAAAAAAAAATCAAATAAATGGTTGAATCAAGCAAATGTTAATGCAAAACTTTGAAGGATTTTTCTTCCTATTTAAGAAAAGTTTAAGGGTTTTTTTGTTTGTCTAAACACGTATAAAGGAATACTGGTTTCTGTTATCTATACTCATAGCATCCTCTGAAAGCAAATCATTAAAACTGATACAGCTGCTTATAGGATCAATAGTACAGTAAAACAATTTAGGTTTCTATTGAAGGCCGCTTGTTAATAATGAGTTGTGTATCTGTCTCCAGGAAATGCCTCTGGCAGGTTTTGACAGGATCTTCCTGATGGTCAGCTTCTCATATCATAGAAACCACTACCATAACTGTCATATTGTCCTGATATTGATATTTTCTGCAGAAAGGGCAGGCCAAATAAACACAGACTTAAACTTTTTTCCTAGCTCCAGAGTTTTTAACTTAATGGTGTTCTTTAAGAAGAAGCTTTTCCCACATTTTACAGAAAATACGGGTATTTAGTTAGTAAAAATGCCCAGAAACCAAAATATTTTGATCTGGTGTTACAGCAGTTAGGATTGGTGTATTTCATATTAATTCCATATTATTTTGGTTGTCTGACTTGGTTCCTGGTCCAGTGCTGAACCACACTTACGGATTTGTATAATGGCGAAGGTTGGAGCCTTTGTGTATATCCAAAAAGCAACACAATCCAGGTAATATATGTATTAGAATATGCTAGTTCATAGCTGAACCTGAGACATTGCCGTTAGCTTTCTCAGTAAGATAGGAAATTAGCAGTGCTAAAACAATGAATTGTAATTGCAGGAAAGAATAACAATGAGTTTTTAAAAAAAAAAAAGCAGAGATGAGATTGTAGCAGATAGGATACTTGCATAAACCTAAAAAGCCAGCAGAAAAAAATTGCTGTGTAGTTCATACCTGTGAATGGGATGAAGGTGATGGGTGAAGATGAATTCCCAGAATTAAGGAAAAAGTCTAAAAGACAGGTCTGTTTTATTAAGGGTCTCATTTTTTGGGGGAAGAAAAAGGTAGCAATCATCCGGTATTAAACCTGGAAATAATCAAATTCATATTAATTCAATTTGTTCTAATGAAAACAGTGAAAACACTATTCTTAGTCGAAACCACTGCTGCAAATGTCCTCATATTTCTTGATATTACAATAGTTTCCCTTAGTTTGAGAGAAATACATTCGTAACTACGTGAAGGAATTACTACTCGCTAATGAGTGTACTGGAGTTTTATACTCTGCATGGAGAAAATAACACTCATGAAACAATGAAAAATTATTGTTTGTATATGTTTTTCTTTCTGTGAAATGCTGATGCTCATCAAGTGTTTAGAAAGATTGTTAAGTTCTGTTAATTGATAACTTATGACCCTTGAGGGCTGGAATTGGTTCCCTTGCTTTTTGTAGGAAGAGTTGGATCTAACAGTTCTTAGAAAAGGGACAATACGGATCAAGTCTTCCAGACAAAACTTGCCTATGATTGACGGTTCAAAAACACCTAAGAGAGTTAGGCGCTTTGCCCCAATAGCAAGTCAATGGGAACCAGATGTCTAAGAGTCTTAAGAGCTCTTGAAAATTTGTGTACTAACAGAGATGCTTGTGTCCCAGTTAGGGATACTCATTCACCTAGTGAAAGCATCTTGTGCAGCTGGCAATAGTCATGATTGAAGCTTTACACAGGAAATTTAACAGCTTATAATCTGGGTGTAACTTGCCTAAATACTGCAGTTCTAGTGGATAGATGCTATAAACTATAGTATAGAAATGATTTATCCAAGAGAATAGTCCAGAGCATTTCCATGGGAGTTATCTGAGTAGCTTTTTAATCTCAAAATTAAATTTGCTTCTATTTTCTTGGGTAGTCTTTGCTATCAAAAAGTGATTTCACTATGAAAGAGGGGTTAGAATTTTCTGCTGAATGAAGTTATCAAATAAAATGACTTGGGATAAATCAAAATGTTAGTTTAGATAAAATCAGTATGTTTTGTTTAATATTTTTTACTTAACTTTTAAATGAACATTTTTAAATGAAATTATTTTAAAGATTTTAAAAAATGAAACATTTGTTCAAAAAAATTTTCAAAAAGCATTCTAATTCTGTAGTAATGTTGAGGAAGGAGGGTTACTTTTACCTGAACAAATTTTTACTCTAAGCAGAGAATTTGTTTGGGAGGTTTGCATAAGGCACTTTACAGCCTTCCATTGAAATATTTTGGACCTTCTCTTATTAGTTTGAATGGATGTTCCCTGACTTGATCTATTCAAAGGACTTGGAAAAGAAGAAAGAGTCATGTCAGTCCCTATCTTGTTGACAAGATCGAGATACATGGTCTGGTTCAAAATTACCCTTTCTCTTGCTGGTGCGGGAAGAACTGCAGAAGAGGAAGAATTGGAAATGTAGAGACTGTCTGATAGTATGCAGTGGTTCCTCAGACAGCAGGCTTAGCATGGGTCGATAGTCAAATGGAAAATGTTTGTTTCTCCTTTTGCTTACATTATATTGTTTTGTTGTTTGTTTCTCTGAATATATAACTGTTTCTAATAGCATTTTGTTATTCCTGGTTTCCAAGTCCTTTTCTTTTACAGTTTTTGCAAAGTTTTCCCATGGGAATGATTTCAACATGTGTATTTCAGCTTCATACTAAACATGTAACGTTCAAGTTATACACAGCACATTGTTTCTAGGTAATTTATCCTGCAAATAGACGCCTTCTGCCTAACTTGCTACTATGGCTAATGCATCACTATCTGAGGTAATTTGAATTAACTAGTTTGGTGGGAAGTACTGACAAAGATACTGGTCAAAAATAAAAGTATGGATGTTATTTCAATTTTTTTTTTTTATTTTTACATGTTGTTTTAATTAATACATTGCAAACAGTGACTTCAGTCCTGTTCTGAGGATTCCTCCAGTTATAATATTAATGGACATAAACAGAAGTTTAATCGATCAGATTTGGTTATGGATTTCCCGTTAAATTTGCCCCCAAAGTGATTCAGCGTCCTAGTTCTTAACAGCTCAGGGAACATACCCAGCCAGTTGTAACTGGTCTGTATAGAAATTACTGCCATGTTCAGCAAAATCCATGGAATTGTTCCGAATCCCTGGGGAGAGTTTTGCTGAACTTGCAAAACTGGGAGACTTTGTTAGATTTTATTTTATTTTTCAGTGTCTTTTCAAGGAGAGATATTCCAGACTCTTTTTCCTAAAATTTACACATTGTGGGCCTGGCATTCTTTGTACTTGCTCCACTTTCACAGTAGTGTAAATCTCTTGGCTTCATTAGCATTTCTGCTGATTTCTGTCTTTTATAGCATTTCATGAAGAAGCAGCTGGTGAACTCAGTTTAATCGTAGGATATGAAATATAATTATCTGTTCTGTTAGGCCACCATATTTATTATTAGGTTCATAATCTAGTTTTTATTATTAGAGTAATAAAAATTAAAGTTACCCTCAGAAAATCATGATTTTTTTCTATGTCCAGTAAGACGTAGTGTGTGTTACAGCAGAAGATGTGGATCACCAGTTATGCCTTGGTAGATCACTGTATATTTTTGTTTACATTACATTTTTTCCTACAGATCAAAATTTCACATGCATAATTACTGAGATGGAAATAAAGAGGTCCTTATGATGGATTTAGACCCTAGCACTTGCATATACTAAGGCTGAAGTATGTCAAATTACTGTCTCTCCCATCTTGTTTTTTGTTGAATGAAGGCTGAGCGCCACAGATACACAGTACAGTATTTAGTAGCGAATTCCATATGAAATTACTAGCATCCAAGTATCTCATGCTATCAGATGATTCAGATAACTCATCTGAATATTCGGTCTTAGTTGTTTGGTCTACTTTGTTCCTAATTCTTCTCGCCGACCAGGCCTACGATATTTTGCACAAGTGTTTTTTCACATTTGTTGAATTATTTCTTGATTTAATTATTTTGTGGGCTCTTTGCCTGGACTTGTGACAGATGAAGAAAAAGCAACATACTAAATTAAAAAATCACACAGAATGATTTTTAATACTGGAATTCTGTCCCTGGTCTTATTTGCAAGCAGGGCTATGATGTTCACAAGGTAAAAAAACTAGCTTTCTATCTATAGCTTTCTCTCCTCATTATTGGTTTTGGGCATCTGGTTTCAAGGTTGGTCTGAAATTTGATCTTACTCAAGTTCTCTCAATGCATTTCAGCAACATATGTCATTAATGAAGGGAGCTGGGTAACTGGTCTCACCATTGTTTGTAATTCAGCCTATGACAGGCAGCAGGAAAGCAGAACAGTTTCAGCCAGCCCCAATTAGGAAAACATGCCCAAGGCATAGGCTATAGCATAAACAGAGATATGTCAGGCTCCTCCCTAGAAGAAAACCAAAAGTGCACACTTGGCAATGATGCTTTGCTTTTATTCTGAACAAGAAACCTGTTGAACAAAACCAACTCCTTATTTTGACATTGGTATGGTTAACGGCAAGGATAAATAATCATTCCCAATGAAGAGAAGGATAATCTGGAAAAGGATGATTTGTGGATTGCAGGTGCTGAAGTAACACTTATTCAAAATAATAACCTCCTAAATTAAAAATGTACAGAATTACAAAAACATATTTTTGTCTGAAAGAAACATACTAAAAATATAAACACTAGTCTTTTGTGAGCAATTAGATATTCCCTTATCACATTTCAGACTGTAATGCTGTGAACTGGGAAGATTCTTCTGAAGGAAACTGCCATACCACAACATGCCCTTACATGAAGAATAATGTCACTGAGATGATTCTGGAATTGAGCAACTTCCTCACAGCAAGAAGAATGCTTGCAAAAGAGGTAATACATTAAAAAAGTAGTATTTATCATTTCTGTTGAATCCTTAGTCTGTGACATCAAAATGTTTAATAGGTGTCTCTTACCTCACAACCCTCATGAGATATACTTAATAATCATCCTATAGATTGAAAGTCTGAAGCATCTGGAAGATTAAGTAACTTTCCCAAGATCACACACAGATTTCTTGTTTTGTTATGACAGCAAGAGATTACCAGAGCCAAGATTATTCCCAAACCACCTTACTTCCTTTCTCTAATAGCATATTACCAGATACGTGGTTTGCAGGATAAGGAAGAAGGAAAGACAGAGACAGGAAATATGTGCAGGACTCTTCTATAAATTGAATTAATAAATCGAGCCCATCTTTATATAATTCTTGCTGTCCACTAACGTCAGACTACTTTAGAAGAGAAAGTTATTATGAATATGCCTATTTTACAGATGGGAAAACTGAAATAAAAAGTGATTTGACGAAAATCATACCACAGATAGATTTGCGGGGCTGGGGAAAGGAACTGAGTCTCCCAACCCCCACGAGACAGGGGTTATATAACTTATACTCATTAAATGAGCTGGCATTCACCCTGTTTCATTTGGCGATGTAATACAGTGCAGAGGGAATGGTGTTCTTTCCATTAGGAATGCTTCGATGATGCCACTTTAGTAGAAGAATGAAAAGAAATGCTGGACTCAAAGCATTCCTTAAGGTATAAGATTGACTATTTGAACTGAGCAGCTGGAGAAAAAAAACTGGAAAAGAATAGCAATAGAAGTAGTATCTAAACAATAGCTTCTGAGGAAATTTAATTTGAAATGTTGATGGAGAAAGTGTAGGGTTGAGGAATAGATGCTGAAAAGCGGTGTCAGAAACACCAGGGCAAAGGCTGGGAGAACTATGAAGGTAGTGTGGAAAGAAAATCAAACTCACAGAAATGTTAAGTGAACACCTAGTTTTCGCCTATAAGGACCAGCTTGTCTCTCTTCCTCTACATTGCTGGCCAGGCAATGAAGCTCTTGAATTTTGTTGTTACAAAGGCAGGTTTATTACAAATTACACGTTTTGTGAGCGTGCATCACTTCAAATGGGGTAGAATTAATTATCTGCCATTTTTTATTTCATGGACAGAGCAATGTGAGGAAAGTAGAACTGAACTTGTGAGATAGCCAAAGAATCTGCTGCTTTATGGGGTTTTCATATGGAAACAGGATCCCAAACTGGACTGCAGAAGTTGTTCCAGTGACTAAGCTGGAGTAGTTCTATGAAATTGCTGTATTTTCACTAGGTAGCCAGTAGGGAAGGAAGACATACTTGGCTCACATCGGCCTGTACAGAAATACCTCTGTATGCCACATATTTACTTCTGGGTTGAGCTTAGCATTTTCATTTAGAGGTATCAGATCACTAACTAGCCTATTGAAATACATTTTTTGCCATTCAGTAAAATATTATGATAACTTCTTTGAGAAGCATCGACTGGAGTGGTGTGGGAAAGTATCGATGTGGATATGATGAAGTTATGAAGACTCTGAGATGAGTCCATAGGAGAGAAGAGATTTAAAGCTATATCTGTAGTTATCTACAGGTCTCAGATTTGGAATAACTGCTGATAATTTAGTTCTTATAAACGAGATGCAAAAAAAGCCTCAACTGATTTCATTAATGTTAAAGGGAGTTTCACTGTGAGTGACATTAGGGACAGAATTGGGCCCTGGTTTACTATAAATAGAAACTCAACAAAATATTTTCATACGAAGTCCAATAACAAAGGGAATAAGTTAATGGGAAGGGAAATTGAAGCAAAGAATATTAATGATTTGTGGCTGAGTTAGAGTTGATTTTCTTCATAGTAGCCAGTATGGGGCTATGTTTTGATTTGTGCTGGAAACAGTGTTGATAACACAGGGATGTTTTTGTTATTGCTGAGCAGGGCTTACACACAGTCAAGGCCTTTTCTGCTTCTCACCCCACCCCACCAGCGAGCAGGCTGGGGGTGCACAAGAAGCTGGGAGGGGACACGGCTGGGACCCCAACTGACCAAAGGGATATTCCATACCATATGACGTCATGCTCAGCATATAAAGCTGGGGGAAGAGGAAAGAAGGGGGGACGTTCGGAGTGATGGCGTTTGTCTTCCCAAGTAACCGTTATGCGTGATGGAGCCCTGCTGTCCTGGAGATGGCTGAACACCTGCCTGCCGAAATAGTGAATGAATTCCTTGTTTTGCTTTGCTTGCGTCCACGGCTTTTGCTTTACCTATGAAACTGTCTTTACCTCAACCCATGAGTTTTCTCACTTTTACTCTTCCTAATCTCTCCCCCATCCCACCAGGGGGGAGTGAGTGAGCGGCTGCGTGGTGCTTATTACCGGCTGGGGTTAAACCATGACACGATTTTAAGAGAAACCTAGGTATGTGTCAGGAGAAGGAAGACATTGAAAGACAAAGAGAAAAAGAGGGAAGGCAGGATTTTGACCAGCCAAGGTCAAAAAGGTGGTCAGATGTTACTACTCTGTTAGAACATTTTGTGTTTGAAAGAATTTTCGAGTTCTTGAATAATGAATTGGTCTTCTGGTATTCTTGGTCTGGAAAATTTGTTACTTTCAAGAAACTGTGACGTGTGCATCTGGAGTGTTTGTAAATTGCCTCCCAAAGCACAGCGTTTATCTGTTAGTTCCTATGAAAATTAGTTTGTGTTTTTTGAGTCAGCTACTATACAAGAAGCAGCTGATAAAATTATTCCAGAACACTTCTGATACAAGAAGACAATGTTGCTGTGGTAGCTGTTGGCATTCTTAGATCATCTTTTTCTCATTGCTGTTCTTGTGCTGTTGGTAGTTAAAATCTCATGCTTCTATGTGACCTTAGATAGCACCTTATTTTAATGACTTGTCTATCCCAAGTAGAAACCAACCACGAAATCTGGGGCTCTTGTTGTAAAATATGAGAAACGGGAACAGAGATCAAATATGCATTTTCCCATCACTTCATTTACATTTGGGCTAGTTCTGACAGGTATTTGAGTTAGTTTCAGTCGCTGTGTTGTCTCCTGAGTCACTTTCAATTGCTACGTTGTCTCATGGAGAAGGCAGCGCAGTATGAGTTAGACAACTTTGAGTTCTGTATGTGAGTATCATTGATTTCACTTCAAGAAGGAAGGAAGGTGTAATGAGGCCTATCTAATCTACCTAGGTATTTAAATGATCTTTATCAATGTAGTATCTGAGATCCTCATATTTAAGAAAAAAATAATAATAACAATCTGCCTTGTTAATGTTTAAAGCACTGGCTTGTTTGGAGACAGATCATTACACTTTAATTGTCAAACAGAACATAGACTTTGACCTGCTAATCAGCGTCAACCCCAGTATCTTTCTTGGCATGTCAACTGCATGCTCTGTATCCATGAATAAACTATTACTGACCTGCTAATCAGCGTCAACCCCAGTATTTTTCTTGGCATGTCAACTGCGTGCTCTGTATCCATGAATAAACTATTATGACACTCAGCTAAAAAATAGCTTTCTGTATAAATCAGAATTGTGAGCACTTCATGCCAGTGGTGCACATTCCATAATGTATGTCCCAGTGACATATACACCTGTAGCTTCTGAGCAGTCTATATATGCTGGTGCACAGTTCGTCAATTCAAGTACGTGTACTCCATGATGATAGAAAACTGTCTGTTGTTGGGTCAAATTTCATCCAGGTGTTTTCCCTGACACGGATGAAGGTTACTCCAAAAGGTGAGAAGTAGGCATGTTTTAGTAAATATGATGCAGAGGAAACTGTTAACTTCTGTTTAGACTTACAATGATGACAACTTTTTTCTCAGATTACAGCAGTCAGTTTCACATTTATGATTAAAACCAAAAAAGTTTCATGAAAACTGTAATTATTTTAAGTCACGTATAATTATATGAATAGAAAGTAAATTTCTTGCGTAGTAAGTTTACAAGATGGAAGGACAAAACATACTACTTTTATGGTGAAGGAATTGTTTGCAGTTTATTGACGGAGCTTTAAAATGGGTATTCCACTGCAGATTCAATAAAAGTTCAATCGATTGCAAAATCATTGTGTGCATTGAACTGAATTATCAGAGGATGGAATTAACTTACAGCATGCCTTATTTTCATGGTAATTAAAATGGAAAATCATGCATGACTGAACTAATTTTAAGTTTTACCCATTCATGTTTTTCCATGGCAATTCTTCAAATTGCCAAACACAGGACACATTTTAACTAGGATTTATATATTATATTCCAACTGTTTTAACAAAAATGTAAAATTAGGAGGTATCTGCCACTGGTCGATGCAATATATTTCAGGGAGTTCCACAAGGATATATTTATTGATCATGGGCCCACAGGGCTACTGACTACTCTGCCTTTTTTAAAAGTCAAGGAAGATATGGGAATTTTTTTGCAAAGTAAGTACTATAATACTGGGACAATGCTAGGTCATTTACGAAACATGTTCTACGCTCATTGTGGCTGCTCCATAGAGTTCTCATATTCTAGCAAGCTGACCCGAGTCAAGTATCAGCAGTTTTACTGACCTCCAACTCCACATCTTTCAAATTTTAACTTCTGTGGCATATACTGAAAGAAAGAAGTGAAGAGAGTAAATGCATTTCTGCATTCTGAACTTGCTTAATTTTCAGTTAAATAGTTTAATTGTATAGTCCCTTAAGTGGCAAAAAGCAAGAAAAACAATAGGTATGACATCCTTTACTCAATATACACTTTATTCATAATTTCTGCTACTCACTCAGTTGCTCTCTCCCATCTCTGTTCTCTTAGGTGACCAAGGTATCTCCTGTTTAATGGCTGTATGTGCTTTAAAAGTTGATATGGAATTGGGATGCCAGTCATAAATTACATTGTATCCATTATATTTAACCCCTATTATACTGGTCAGTTGTGACACTAATTACATACCGAAGAAGGAGTATTTGGGAAATTTGGAAAATGGCCAGGAAAGCGTGATCTAGAGATATGCCAAACCAGATGCCTGTGTCTCCCCCCAAGGAGAACTTCAGCCTCCTCTCTATATTCTCCATCTCCTGCTCCCTTTTCTTCCTCCCCTTTAAGGACTGCTGCTTCAGCTCCCTGTGCATTGATAGCCCTTTGATCTAGGTAATTTTCTCTCCTCATTTGTAAGTGACCTGCAAGGTACCTTCTTAAGAAAATCCTGACAACGCCACAGAATGATATAGCATCTGCAGATCATCAGAGATGGTGATCATAAGACAGTTTTAGAAAAGGGCTGAGGAGTTTTATGGATTAAAATGGGCCATTTTGATCATCCTTGCTGACCTTGTGCTCCAGAATTTCATCTCTAATTATCTATGCATCTAGATTTATAATATGCAACCAAGTTAGAGTAAATCTTTCAGAATCTTTAATCCTGAATTGTTGTTCCAAATCGTAGAAAGTTTATGACATCTTTAGATAGAATTTGCTGCATCTCAGCCAACTACACACATCTGCTATTTCTTTTGAGAGTTGATATTCCCTTCCTACTGTTAAAATTATCTAAATGACAATGTGTAGAACCATTTTGTCCTAGTCATGGTAATAATTTTGCTCATGCTTCCTGCATGCATATATGACTTCCAAACAAGCTTTACCTTCTTCACTGTAAGTCCTCCCTCCCTCTCTCTCTTCTCCTTCCTAAGTCTGTCTTTAAATCCTCATTTATTCATATGTCCACTCATCCTCTTATCTGTTTGGAAGTAGGCTGTGTCAAAAATATTATTGGAACATGTGGACACTTGAAGTTGAAACTGTGGGGAGCTAAAATTGTTTATATAGAGGAATAGTGAAGAAAATGATAGCATTTCACAAGGAGACTTTTGTGTATTTACTCTACAAAGGTTAGCAAGGATGTTACTGAAATATCCTTATGTAGAAAATTTATTTGTGCTGTGGCTCCGAAGTTACTGTGTCAAATTTGAAAGCCAAATTCTGATGTTTAAGTGTGAAACAGAAAAGTAGTCCTGCCTGAAGTGTGAATCTCAGTGCATTCGTAACTGTGGTGTCACTACTGAAACTTCCATAGCATTTATATAATGTACATTTCAGATGCATACTTGGCGCTGTGTTCCACTCAGTCTTGCTTGTATAAGATTTGATCTAACCTTCAGGTTTTTGTTTTTCTTAACCGTTGTACTGGGAGTTGCATATTGCTAGTCTACTATCAATTCTTTATGAAGTGATGTAAGAAACTAATGACTGAAATAATAAAAGGTAGGACGTTTCATATAGATTATGTATCTATGAATACATGCTCTTCTACTATCAGCTGATGTTAGATTATTCTTTGGTACAAACTGACCATATCAAGGAGTGCACAACTAACTTTGGCTTCAAAATCTTACAGCTGCTTTTTCAGCCCTTCCCACTGGTACATATGTAAATGCACATACAAGATTTATTGCATGACGCCTGTAAAAGCCTTAGCTTAACTCCTGATGTAGAATTGCTCCTAAACTTCGTAGGAATCTTGTCACTTCAAGAGTACACGTGAACCTTGAGAAGCTTTTACTGGAGACGTAACTGCTGCTTAGGGGAACGTTTTCCAACTTCTCTGTAAAGTGGCAGGATTCTTAAGTATAGAGGGCCCCTTAACAGAATTGGTCTTCTCATCTCAAGCTGTTTTTTACATTGAAGTGACACACAAATTGGATTTAAATTGCTGCTCATTATTAAAAAAAAAAAAAAATCTTTCTCAAGGTCAGATAAAACCTCTGTAAGATCATTAAGTGCATACAGGAATCTGCTCATCAGCTCACCATCCGCTCCACCCCACTGTATTTTCAGGAAATTTGAGGGCTTTTTTCTTCATTTTTTTTTTTTTTTCTGACCAAGAAATTGAATGAGCCAAAGAAAACCATCATGCCCAGGGCCATCCAAATTTTGCTAACCAGGACAAAACTAGGAGTTCATTTAAAACTGTCCTGTTACACACATAGTACATGGCTAGAGCTCATCATACTTAAATACATCAGCACGCTGATGAAATGCTCTCATTTAAGTAGCACTCATCACAGCAGTTAATAGTCCATCAGAACAGCATAATATGAGTATAGAATACAATAAATAACAAAATATGTGTGTATTCTGATTGGCTAGAAATTAACATCTGCTACTCAGAGAAGAGGAATTTGCTTACAGTGCAATTAGTGAGAAATAGCCCAGCATTAATTGCTCAAATCAAGTTTTCCCAGCAGATCAGAGTACAAAGAAGTGAATGTAAATAAAAAATAAGGGTCAGCTTGATGTGCTTTTTCAGCAATCAGGTTAAAACAGTTCTTTCAGTATAATTATACATAATGTGCTTTGGCTAGAACAATTTAATTAAGAGGCTATACACTGTGAAAGAAAAATAAGTGTGCTCTTTGACTGGAGCACTCTTATGGAAAGTGATAACATGATATCATTAGGAAACTCAACAAGACAATCTACATCCATGCATTAAGAGAAGCAGAAGTCTAAACATCTGTTTCCCGCTATTGAATTCACAAAAGGGGCTTCTCTGTGCAGGGCAGGGAATAAGTGAATAAACAACAGTTGGAGAAGGCTATCTCTGACATTTAACAAAATGTTGAAATGTCACAAAAATGAAAGAAGGCAAGAATGAAATGACTGAAATAAAGGCGTGCTAGGAGTTAGCTTGGCAAACGAAGCACAGACATACAAGAACAAGCAAAACCTCTACCCATCACTCTTCTAAAAGTGTAATATAAGAATGATCAATTTATGAACAGCATATGTTTTTTGTCAAAAATAGATAACACGGTGGCTTGAAATTGTTTTGGAGAAATATGCAGTAAAGCAGAGTTCCCCAAGATGTTCCTTTACCCAGAAAAAAAAAAGTGACAATTAAAAGAGGTGCTATTAAGTGTTAAAAAATTCCAGAGACAACCAGTCAGTTTAAAGCAAAAGAGAGTTTTATCTTGGATGTAAAATTTTCCTTCCTCCTTTCCCCTCCCACCCCCCCGCACAATCAAGAGTCTTGGAAAGGGAGTAATAATAATCATAAAAGAGAAATGGACCCAAGCACCCACTTGCTGCCAAGGGCTGTAATACAA
>NW_009226314.1:0-451 GCF_000690835.1 Fulmarus glacialis | reverse complement strand
CAGCAGACTACAAAACCCAACTCCAATCTCTAACAAGTACAGTGAAAATAAGAGCGCAGAACAAAACAAATTAATATGTTAACAGATATAATTTCCTTAATATGCTCTAATTAATCTGCTGTTATCTCAACCCTTCGCTGCCCCACGTTGGGCGTCAAAAAGGACTGTCATGGTTTAACCCCAGCCAGCAAATAAACCCCACGCCAGCCGCTTGCTCACCGTCCCCCTCTGGTAGGATGGGCGGGAGAATCGGGAGGGCACAAGTAGGAAAACTCCCGGGTTGAGATAAGAACAGTTTAATAATTGAAATAAAACAAAGTAGAACAGTAATAATAACAATGAGAACAACAACAATAAGAGAATATACAAAACGGGCGATGCACAATGCAATTGCTCACCGACTGCTGACCATGTGTCACAAATGGGGGGTGAGCCCCCCCACACACCTGGT
>NW_009226313.1:104997-147393 GCF_000690835.1 Fulmarus glacialis | reverse complement strand
ATATCTAACACAGAAACACACATTTATTTTTTCATTCACAAGAGGAAATGTCTATGGCTCAGGCAGTTCTAGCTCATACCATATAATCTGTTCTATATTAGGTGGACATTGCTCCTTTCTACTCTTTGAACTTCTGGCATCCTATACAAGAAGTCTGTCTCCAACTGATTCAGGCTTGGAGGTAGAACTAAAATTGTGTTTTCAATGTTTTCCTGTTGTTCATAAACCAAAACTCGGATAACCCAGTTTTGCATCAACATTTATGTTCTTGCAGAACACAGTAATAAAGACTTGTAATAAGAATGAATTGTCCACCACAGTGACCATACCTTCCCACCCTGGTCCCAGTATTTGTACTATAGGTATTTTGTGGAATTTAATGAAAGAATGTATAAAATCACAACCTTAAAGAAACAAAAAGGATATCAACTAAGTAATAGATGTGCTACTTAGCTACTGTGCTTAACCTGAACTGTAACTCACCTTAAATAACGCAAACAATCTTTTAAAAAACATTAATTTTTCTGACCAAATCGGCCAAGTGGATAACAACATGCTGCCAGAACCAGAACTATGCCCTTAGGGACCAATCATACCCTTTTATGACCTTATCTCCATTTATGACCTTGCACTAGAACAAAATTATATCATACGATCTGCACAGTAACATAGTATAATATAATAGTATGCCACTATTCTGTTTCACAGTTTGATAGAATAAGACTGTAACAAAGTTTTCTCCTAGAGGGAATGAAAAAGGGTGTGCCAGAAAGCCTGAGGCTGTTATCCAATCTACACTCATTGTCTTTTGAACCCTCTCATAGATTTCCAGAAAATCCACATTCATCAACACATCCTAAAGTATAGTTGGGATTGCTATAAGCCTGTATCAGTCAACAAATTAACACACAGTTAAGGCGTTAAAGTACATTTGTGAGCATTTTGTTGGGTCTCCCCATTGACTCTAAAATAGTCAAGAGCTATGCAATACAAAGAAATTACAAAACCTTCTACCAACATTTCAGCTATGTTCCCATAAGCATTTTCAAAAAAGCAGATCAAAACACAAATACATATATAAGTGATTTTCCTAAGCTGCTAATTTATCTCTTGTAAGTGTGAAGAATTTTAAATATAACAAAAGCTCATTTTTTCACTTCTGTTTTAATCCATTTTCCATGGGCACTATTTGTTATAAACAGAACTGCCCATGTTTCTTTGGAAGTGTATGGATTTGTAATATTTTTTTTTGGTCAATGAAGAGAGAAAGTGATTTTCTCCACAGCAGCTGCAAATTCTACTGTTATTTCATTAACTGATATCTGCAAAATAACAATATGCAGAATATCACATTTGTTGCACAATCTGTGAAAATATTAAGAGATTAAAGTTGATAAAAAGGACTGACAGTAGCAAGGATAGCAGTACAAACATAAAACTATGACTTAAGTGAATGCAAGAATGCAAGGAAAAGACTGAATCACATAGTGCTGTCAAGGGATCTGTCAAGGAATAAATAGGAACAAGGAAAGAACATTTTCCTTCAGAACAGGTAAGAAAATAAATCATAGGACAAAAGAAAGAATGAAGACTGCAATAGTTCATTATGGCTGCCATTGAACTTTACATTTATTTAAGTTATATTTGCCACATACATGAAATTACAGGCAACCTCAAACATTTGCAAGTCATCAGAATTAAACAGGTGGAAGACCTGGGAAAGGAAAAAATGCTTGGACACAATTTCAGCAGAACTCATTTTCAGGCGATGAGAAGAATTAATGAATCTGTATGGAGAGTGAGGATAGAGCAACAAAGAATGTCTGAAGGAAAAATAACTACATTATAAAGCTTCTGTTCCTTCAAAAGAAATATATAAAAAGTTGGATTAAAATCTTACAAGGATGAATGGAACACTTCCCATTAAATTCTACATGATCTGGATTAGCAGTAGTGAAAATTATGGCCAAAGCGCTTCAGAACTGAAATATAAAAAGTAATGAGTGGCAAAGAAGACAAGTGCAAGACAATGAGAATATCTGAAATGCACAAGATGAAAATCATCACTAAACTGAATTAAAGCACTCTTTTGAAAACTCTAAGATCAGACTGAGAAAGGATGACAGTCGCATTTTGCAATGCAAACAGAACAAGAGGCAGAGAAAGAAATATCATTGTTGAGCAGATGTCAGAGATAATTTATAAACAGGAGAAATCAGTGTAACTGTGTGTCACAGGTTCCTAAAAAAATGTTCAGACAAACATCAGGTACTTTGCAGAGAGGAAGAACTGTAAAACATACTGAATACACACAAGGGCAGGTACTAACCAATAAAGGACAAGTGTTTCAGGATCCAGCCCACAGAATTATGTAAGAAGGTAATAGATATAAGCAGTTTCTGAGAGGTTGGTAGTGAAAAGTTTAAATAAGAGGTGAAATGTTAAAAAAAATCTGTGAAAATATTAAGAGATTAAAGTTGGTAAAAAGGACTGACAGTAGCAAAGAAAGTAGCAGTACAAACATAAAATTATGACTTAAGTGAATGCAGGGCGGTTTTTTTCATTATGTTAAGCTTGAGATATATTATTACTTATCTTCTTATTTTAGAAAGGATGGGATACAGGTGAGAAGTATGTGAAAAATACATTCTTGCTATTTGCATTGTTCTGCCTTTTCTGTATGAAGGCTATTAGAAAGGTTAGTCATTCGCCATTATCAAAAAGTAACCCTTTTGTGTATCGTTATTTCTAAGTCTCAAATGCAACAGAAGTATGTATCATGAATCAAATAGTGCTGATGCATTTTTTGCAGGCTGTTTCAAAATATAGCCAAATTTTAGAAAAAAATCAAAATCATTGCTAATGAAAATGTGCCAGTAATATTAATATGTAAGAGGCAATGAAGGTGCAGTTTTTACATATTGCTCTGTCAATATATCATAGCTGTAGCCTAGAAAACTCCTGCAACTGCAGTAATTCCCAGCATGTAATGAGAGCTACATAAAATGTGTAAATTAATTTCATAGCTGTGTGAGGTATACAAATGGAATACGCAAAAGCCACTTGTCCTGATAACCTATATAGTGCTTATCATAGCAACAAATCTCTTCTCTAATTTATGTAATTCATTATTAAATATCATCTATTTGCTTAGGTACATAGTTAATTGATTTAATTGGTGCACAGAGATCCAATATATTTTAGTTACTTGGACTTCAGGACAATGAAGGTGAAAGAACTTCCTTCCTGAAGTTTCTTTCGCTGGGAACTGTGAGGACTGTAATGATTGCGCCTTTGAGGGGTAAAACAAAATGGGGCCAAAGCTGATTTTCAAGATAGAAAGATAGCTCAGTTAAAGTAAAATTAAATCCCTAAGGTCCATTTGAAGGTCAGCTGCTGCAGATCCTGGTGCAATCATATTAAACAATTCATTCTGCATTATCTCCCAGACACATAAAAATACATCAGATTAGACTAATAGCAGTTTGTTCGCTAAGGCTCTTACTAGAAAACAGGACAGAAAGAAGAAATAAACTTTTTCCTAATTTTTCCTCTTTGGAGTCAGTAAATAATGACTCTGTAGTGGGAAAAGCAGAAATTACCTATTTGTTTCCCTTCCTTAAAACCAAGTGGCTAGCAGTGGCAAGAGCTAAGGACATTGAAGAGACTTGGTTCATTGTTTTCCTCTCCATTAACCAAGGAAGACACACGACTATTTACACATTCAATTTTTCAGCCTACATGTCAGTGCAATGCACTTGGTGCAGACTGTTAAGGTTATATTTTTAAGCCTTGAGAACACTCAAACAAAGGCCTTTTTCTAAGTTGAGAGTGGTGTAACCAAGATTCGCATACGGATTGCCAGTATTCTGGCATGGATCTATTTAAATTCATAATCATAACCACTACATTTGCATTACTGTATTTCACACAGCATAAGCTGTGTGTCCAATATGCTTCATTTTTTCCCTAGTACTTTTGAGCAGGAGGCAACATGAAACCCAGTTCATTGCAGTAGTTATATATGCAACTGCCTGTGAAAATCAGCTACCTAACTTTGTTTATGCGCCTAGGAAAACCAGGGTGCTCTTTTAATACAACAAATTTAACAAAATCCATCTGGACCTCAAGCTGTGCTCATCATTCCTGTACGTGATAAAATAGTTTGTCCGTCTTGGGGAATTTTGCTGACAGCTTACTGAAACCACTTACTGCCTAATCCATAAATGAGACAGAACTTCTTTCATCCACATGTGTTTTCTCTTAGTATCTGGGTGGTTGAAAGATCATCACTGCAGAAAGTTTAGATGTATTGCTGTGATAATGGAATCCACTAGCAAAGCGAAGCATAAAAATATAATGTAACCATTGTTGTCCTCTATCTGTACTGACAGATATAAATAAGGCCACCAGCACTGTATTTTTTTAACTAAATCTCAACGCTGCAACAAAGTCATAAGTAAAGAGTGAAGTGCCTACCTCAGATTTTGAAGTATTCAATTCCCACAGTTAGTCATACAAGAACATAGGAAATTTTAAGATAAAAAGAAATCAGATATCACATCTAAAACCATTCGCTCCCTTAGGTTACCATTTATTATTTACCACAGATTTTTCCGCTAATCATCTAAACAATTTTAAAAGTTTTTATACTTAGCGGTTCAAAATTATAATCTTCCAAAAATAAAGCATATTCTTTGCAATGAAATTTCACTTACCATAAATCAACTTCCTTCGATCTTTTTACATTTAATTTGAAATGTTGGCCCTAGGATTAGACAGGCCAATGATACTCTTTCACATGCAGAATATTGCTCCCCTTCTGTGCACACAAGTTTCACAGTTCTGAGCTTGGTTACGGACAGATTACATGGGATTAGGAATGTTAAAGTATTGCCACACTGACCAAGTTTAGATAACTCTGTTAGGAGCCTGCCGTAGAAAATTCATTATACTCATATGCAAACTTTACACTAAGGGGAGAGAGGCTCCTCCATAAATCAGTCTAATTACATTCCTAATCTGTGTTGTCTCCTGTAGGAGACACAGATTACCTAGTCATCCAAGGACAACTAGCCTACTGAATTAGTCTCCTGAATTCCCCATTTCTGCACAAACCTAATCGTGTCAGTCTCACGATACTCCGATTATAACCTTCCCCTGGGGCTTCTGGTTGTTTACCATATCAAAACAACCTGGCTAAGAAAGCTGTAGAGGCCTAATATAATTTTTTATGCCTGTTTCATCTTTTGTTGACAAAGGGCCAAAACAGTCTCACTGAGGTTGACACTAAAGTAGGTTGGCTTCGGTGGCATGCGGAATGGGTTCAGACCCAGTAATGATCACAGACATTGATCATTACTGAGGACATCATAACCTGGAAATCAGGATGAGAGTACCATCATCATCATCATCTTCATCAGGACCACTCTCTTAAATTAGGAGAGTGGGACACTAACCCTGTACATACAAGGAAAACTTCCTTGGTCTTCAGCAGGGCCTGAATGCTACCACTTCTGTATTCTGACCATTTTCTGTGTGACTTCTCAGAGGTATTTCCCTCTCCTGTGTATAATTTGTATTTCTCTCTGAAACAGTGGAGAGTATCACCTTTTCATGCTTGTTTAATAAAGCACACACAACGGCTTTTTACCTCCTAGGAAATAAAGTTGAAATTAAGCAATTATACCTTAGCTGGAAGCAACAACTTTTCTGATGGAATAATCTAACCTACAGTAACTGCAATTACTAAGACATAGTTTCAAAGGCTCAAATTACAACATGAAATGTGATTGCTTACTGAACATTTTTAAAAAGTACAAAGTCTATAAAAAGCATCCACGTTTTTCAGTGTATGTTTTGGTTTTGCTTACATGTCACACATACAAACACATACATATCAAACACACTTAAAAGTATACAGTGCCTCAAAAAGACAGTTTGCTTTCTCAGGTGTCTAACACAGTAGAAATATGTGAGTCTTCAAGTAAAATAAAATATCCACAGGTATAAGAAGATAATTTTCACAATACCTTTGAAAATTTGCTCAAATTAGGTTTGAAGAGTTTTGCCATTATTGAATAAAAATGAATGTGCCATTCAGGTGTTTGCTACTATATTCATTATCTGGCCTCTGCCATAATAATAAGATAATTTTTCTTGTTCCTCTTAAAAACCTGAAAGAACTATTTGTAGGTAATAAAGGACCACAGACCAAATTAATGGAAAATAATCTCTGTTATGTGCATTTGCCAAATAATTTTTCCAACACATACACTAAAAGTAATTTGCCACCTTAACGTTTCTACATGACAACCCTTTTCACAGTACAAAACGTTAGAAAACAGAAAGTATTAAGAATTTTTAAAAGCATATTCAGAACTGCAACAGGCTAATAAAGAGAGACATAGCTGCACAATAAATGTGTAATAATAAATTGCCTTAAATATTAACATCTACTATTAAAGGATAAAATAACTCATTTTATCACCACTACTTTACAAAAAAAGTAAAATTACTCTGTTATTGGTAGCAGTTAGATTATCTATTGAGTTAATAATTGCCCACGGAAAAGGTGAAGAATGTGACGTTATTACACACCTTAGATTTATCACTTTTCAATACTCTTCATTCAATGAAAGAGGAAGGTTTAAGTATCTGTATGAAACTACTTTTTGCCAAAAATACCTAAAGGTCTCAAGTGTCCTGTGGAGCAGTCATATGAGTTCCTTAGGACCTTCTAAATAATGAACTCCTGCCCTGGAAATCATCAGTCATGTTGGTTCTTTCTGTAATTGATGCTGAGACACAGTTGCCATGAAAGCAATCATATCATAGAAATCAGTCTGGGGAGTCATGTAAGCTACCTGTCCATATTTCCGATAGCAAAAGGCAGGCAAGAGGTAAGATGAATCCCACCAAAAGCACCTTTCCTTTTATTAGTTTCATATTTTGGCTTCTTTCTAAACAGAAGCTTTTATTTACTCATTAACAGCTTAAATCTAAAAAGCTGTTTGGGAAATAATTTTGAATTATTTTCCAAAATATTTGTTTTGATGGGAAAAAAAGAATTAATTAAATTAAATTAAATTAAATGACTGCTATGGAAAGAAGGGCTGCTAAGTCCACCAGAGAGAGTTCATATTAATGTATACTTGTATATGCACATCTATTTGTGGAAAACCTGTTTTTCAAATGTAGTCATTTTTCTTAGAAGGGGACATATTATTTTATGCTGATTTCCTAATATTACTTCAAAACAGTGACAAATGAAAAAGCCTATTAATATTTTAAAAAATCTATATTTCTGTTTGTTTCTAAGTCCTGGAGCTCCTTGTTTTACTAGCAGCTCAGAATACTAGACGTATTTGCAGCAGAAGATAGAAATCTTTCATATTGAAGAAAGCTTTTAGAAGTAGGGAGCTTTCTTTATCCTTAAAGGCTTTATTGAAAAATATATGGATAGAGAAAATCATATTCTCTCAGGCAGTACAGAAGTTTACGGTGACAAATATTCAACTTCTGTATATGTGAAAGCAAACGGAAAAATTCTTGCTTTCAGTTTTTTATACAGAAACATTTTGCACCTGAAACATAGCTATGAATAGAAATTTAATCAAAGAATGAAATGATTTTAAACTCCTGGCATTAAAGTAGAAGGTCTAAAGCCCACCAATGGAAGTAGAAATTTTGCTAAACCAGCCTTAGATGTCACTCTGCGAAGGCATGAATTCTGGGGTTCTGGACATGGAATGATTGCCTTTCTTCCTAAAGAAGTATATTTAAACACAGCAAAGTAGAAAAGGAGAAAAAGGCGCTGAAGGACCACGAGATCTTGGGGAATTATAATGAAAAGAAAGCTTTATAAAAACTTCATCCCCTCTTTGCCTACCATTCCTCAGCAGAGAAAGGACTTGTGTGCAATCGCTGTCTTCCAAATAGTAAACAACTGCTTTGCTCCAAGCTTTTTTGGACAAACAGAATTCCTTGCAATAGTGGTGATGTATAAAGGAACATGGTAACTATTTTTTTATTAAAAATTCACCATGGGTAAATTAGAAAAGCAGGAAACGTTTCAGTTCTTTTACTAAATTATAAACAACAACCAATAACCAAAGGTATTTACATGAAGCTGGCTAAGCCCTTAATTCCACTGATTAAAGCAGTGAACACTTGTAGACCTACATTCAGAATGTCTTCCGTATGATAGGAAAAAGTTAATTTTTGAATAACAGGATGTTATTGCCTCTTATGCAGTATTAAATATCCTTCAGAAAGCAGAAATTCAACTTCAGAAAATGTTGAGAGTGGTCAGATTCTTCCAGGATCACACCATAATTCCCTAGGTTACATGTCAATAGTCAACTTCACAGAAAAAGCATTCAAAGACATTGATTTTCAGCAGCAGAGAAAAAAAATGCATTTTACATTGTAATGTCCAAGGCAAATGCAAGTGTGTCTTAATTTTTGTATCAAATGAGGTAACTAAATTGCCATCAGCAACATTTTCCTGTAAACATATTTTTACAACATTCCTAGTTTCAAGACAAAGGTTTCTTTTAGGCTGAAATGTGAAAAGTTTTCTTAATTGAAGAAGAAATATGTTTATTATAAACATGAAAGGGTAATTTAGATATGAATGGACTCAAGAACCAAAATTTCATTATTGTACTCTGATACTTTTAATCCATCCTAGATCATTCACTTCTCATGCTCTAGATATACAATTGTTCAGTAAGTATGCAAAAATTTTTAAACAAGCAAATAATAAAACAAACAAGTATTATTAAACCCAACACAGAAATATATAAAGCTCTTCATTAAATTACCTTTACATAGTCCTACATGTGAAGAGCCTTTTTTTAACTTCCTTGATAAAGTATACGTTACTAATACTCTTTCAATTTAAATAGATATTTGTGTTTAAAACTGATTCCTTTGTCATGGCCAGTAAGCAACTACCTTCTCAAAATATGTTTTCAGCTTCAGTCTGAAAGCAATGTAATTCAGCAATTAAGGATTCTGCTGAGTGCTTTGCTTTCCTAAAACTAAATCATAAACTGACCACTTAAAAGAAACTAGATTAAGGCCATTTCTTCTCCCTTACAAAAAACATTCAAATAGAATTAGGCACTCAAAAAAAGAATGCGTGGGTATGAAAAGAGTTTATAACAGATGAAAGTATTAATTGTGCCTTTTCCCCATGTATTTTGCTAATAATTTGAAATCGTTCATTTAGACATGGAACAGGGTATGTGAGGAAAAAGTGAAAATAACCAGTATTCTAACCTCAGGGTGTGCTGACAGTCTCTTAATGTGCAAAGGAGAGTAAAATCAATAACAAAGTGAAAGAATGCTTTAAAATTAATTAAAATTTGAACTAAATTTAATTGGGAATTTTCTCTGTTCTCACTCTAGCTTTACTCCCAAGAAATGCAAGCTTAATACCAAACAAACACTTAAGATACTGTTTTCCTACATCCACTGCAAAAATAGCTAAAAAAAGGAAAAAGCTAGTCTTTTAAGTCTTAAAGTGGCCTATTTTTTCCACAAAAATTTGTCTTTTTTGAACAGACAAATAAAAAGCTTTTACACCTGAGAAAATAAACTTTTTAACCTACCTCGACTGCATATCTTGGTGTGTTTTGGACTGGCTGATTTCAGCTGGAGGTGAAGGGACTTGCTGTTGTAGCTCCACCAAAGACTGGTAGTACTGTTGCTGATGATGTTGCTGCTGTTTGTACCGAGACAAACTGAAAAACAGCCCTAAAATGGCTTTCAAATTTCCATTCCTTATTTCTATTTTTAAAAAAGAGAAAAAGAAAAAGAAGTGAAAACACTGTGGTTTTAGACTTCAGTTTTGTAACAGTTTTATACTAAAACATCTCTGTACATACCTATAGCTATACATGTTTATGCCTTATATCTCTTCATTTATCTCTAATATCAGGGATGTGTCCTGTATCACTGACATTTTATTGCTTGTTACAATCTTTGCTTATTTACATGTCATTGTTGCAATAAATACATATCTCCATAATGTCCTCATGATGAGTCATATGTGCATGGTCATAAAGAAAAGTACTCCAAACCTTAAGTAAGATACATAATCTGAAGTGAATACTCCTGCCTCGATACAGTACAAATATTCTCAGTAAGCAGGGGGGCATTCAGAAAAATCTGAATTCTTTCTGGCCTTAGGTACACATCCCTTCTACCTCATGGCTTTAAATTGCTCTTCTTGCTTTTTGGGCAAATTCTGTGCACACTGGGAGTAAACAGTGACTTCTAGAAAAATTGGAAAGAGGAGATAGTAACAATCTTGTGGATAAGCACATATTCATTCACAACAATTTGCAAGGAACATGAGAGAAGAAGATCAATGGAAAATACCTATTAAAAAAAGTAATCGTAAGGTTCATGATTACATCTTTGAACTTTCCAACTACATGATTTTCTAGCTTTCTGTTTTACACTGCTATCACTGATTAATGAAGGCTGCAAAACTACAGCTTTCACATGAGGCTAAAATAGCTACTAGTATGAAATTCTGGTGAGCCACAGTAGCATCCTCATGTCTCCCATTCCTTTCTTAGTCTTTCCCCTGGCTAAGATGAAGGTTTTAAAAGGATAATGTTATTCTTTGTTCATAAAGGATCTCTGTATCAAAAAAGAAGCCTCAGGAGGCTTTAATGAAATTATCTGCAGCACTTAGGTCTGTTCATAACCTCATTATTAATTTTCTTTGGCAGTGAACTTCTTGTAAAAGGTTTTCATTAGGCCTGTAGCCTTGTAACCGAACTTGCAACACTGCAATCTTTCTGCCTTCCCTGCAAATCTGAATACTGAGCTGTATGTGCTACACAGCCTTTCTTAGGTAATTTTTAAAGCAGAATGTATAAACAATGACTGTCATATTCATGTCCTTTATACCATACTAATTTTCTTTCAATAGGACTAATTTCCTTTCAACAGGATTAAGTGAAATGTTAATACATACAGTATTAACACTGGAGCCCTTATGCTCTCAACCCGTTCTTCAAAAGCAAACACAATCCCAGACACTGGAATATACTTTGCAAAACGGAAATTTGTTCTAAGTATCCATACTTTCTCATCTTCCCTGTGAAGATGCTGCAGAATCTTTGATTCCCCATGAGACCACCAGAGATACACAGAAGAACTTTCTCAGAATTAGAAAGCTTTTTAAGCAACAATGACTTTTGCAGTCAGGTTGGTTTCAAGGAAGATCATTATCAAGGAACACAGAAAACTTATATTTAAAATTATCTTTAAAAAACCCAATAAAAACACAACTATCCATATTTAAGCTGCTCTGATTCTAAAAGATTTTCTGTACGTGATACCGATTTATTTATTTTTATGATTTTGCATCACTTGATGCTCAGAAAAAGAACCCTTTGTTTGTTAAATCCCACTCATCATTTTTTTATTTTAAAATTTTGCTCTTTTTGTGTTAAACTATATTTTTTACTATTTCTAAAGAAGAATGTTACCGATTTTGAACTTCTTTTTCTTTCCTACTTTTAAACGAGTTGGAAGATTTTTCTTAAACAGAAAAAATCCAGAAACTGCTAATATGGAGTGTTTTTCTTCATAGCAACTGGCTTATTATTTATCATTTGGGTTCTCCAGTAGAGATTATGCAGTCAAGATTTGAAAACTACTTTTGTTCTAGACCTCCTTGCTCAAATGTCAAAATGAGGTGGGAAACTGATTGTGGAATCTTCAATACTTGTTAAGCTCATGGTTTGCTGTTCCAGAAACTGCCTGGTCACTAATAAATGACCCAGTAGTAACAAGACATATTTACCAAAGCCTATTACAAGAAACAGACTTACGGTTTCTAAACTTACTTGATTTTAAACATAAATTTGCTGACAAAACACCATGAAGGTAACTTGAGAATTTCATGATAAAAAAAAGAGTCTGTTTTTCTCAATTTCTTTTCCTCAAGAGAAATTGTAATATTCAGGATTGTACATGCTAAAAATGGTGTATTTAAGCAAATCACACTTCTGTGATACTTTGAACTAATACCATTACAAACATATTAGCAGATTTACACTAGATTCATGACCAACTGAAAAACAGCAAAACTAATTTTAATCTTACTTCATAACTCAAGGTCTGCCTTATTAAAATTCTGTTTTAAAGACTGATGAAAGTTTTAAAAAACAGTCCTTACATTTAACACTATGTAGTATTATTGCTTTCAGTAGTATTTGAACTTAATGCGACACAGTTGAAGCTTATATCCTATCAAAAAATATTTTCCAAAACAAAACAAAGGTATGAATAAAGGAATGTATTACAGAATGCACTCAGATTTTGATTTAACAAAGTACAGGAAAAAAGTGTCATGTGCCATATCATGGTATTAGACAATGAAGAGTATTCTCATGAAATAAATTCATGCTATTCACACATTTGATTGTTATTTCATATGCAAGTAAAAATAGGCTTCACTAAAAAATTCAAGTTCTAAACAACTTTGAGATGAACGGTAACATGTAAATGTTCAGTGTTCTCATTCATCAATGTATCTACAGTATATACAGAGGTTCTTTTAAATCAGTTAAGAAGCTTTCCATAAGTAGACAGTCATAGTGAGTAGATAGTACATATCGTGGCCATGTTACACTTCTGCTAAGGTACTAGAAATGTGGAAATGTTGAAAGATAATAATTTTGGGTTAATTTTAAAATAAAACAGTGGTTAACATTCAATTTTTTTCTCTAGAGATCTTCTAAAATTCAACTGAAATTACCAGTTCTGGAAAAAATGTATTTTTCCTTCTAGCTTTTAGTTGTGTGACAAGGAAAATAAAAATATAGGGTTGCGTCTTGTTAATACCTGTTGTTTGCAGCTGCCATGGAAGTCAGAGGGATTTTGAAGGTGCACAGCACCTTGCAGGACTGCTTAATTAGTTACAGGACAAACGCTTGTATATGTTTTATTAATTTACACGATAAAGTATCTACCTGACTTAAATTTACATTAGTAAGGCAAATATTACATACTAATTAAGACAATTCATATTTTAATGGTTTTGATTTAATGTATTTATTCACTTGGTTGTAACTGTATTAGGCAGTCACTTGAGGTGATTAATACAGCAAAAAGGGCTGTAATATAAGCAGCAAGACCATTTACTCTTTCACTTAATACATGACATCAAAAGAATACAATAATTTTCAGACTCATCCTGACAGCATTACTACTAATAATAAATTTGCTTAAACAAATCGTCTTCCCTGGGTTTACTTAACTAAGCAAGATTCTCATATTCATTTTTGTTGTTTTGGATCCCATATATAAACAAGTTTAAAAGTACGCTTGGGAAACCCTGTACTTATCTAATATCGTGGAGATAACATGAAAAGATTAATACTATTGAAAAAATTATTATTTTAAAAAATTGTCTCAGGCTTCATAAACATTGAAATTCTTGGTTCAATTTCAAGGGAAAATTAAAAGGAAACCTAAAATTCTGTCTCATTCGCTATCACTAATCTATATTTGCATGCTGTTCAAGACAGCTGGAGTTTGGTATTTAAGTGCAAATAATTTGTATTAAGAAAATTAGTTTTCAGAAAAAAAATCTTATTATTTGTTCTGATGATCTGTTTCTCTTACCTTCTGCAGAAAGACCTTGGACATTTACGCCTCTGGCTGCCAGAAAGCTAAGGCAGACATCAACATTCTCAATCTGCAATATGAACAGAAATAACAAGCAGCATAAGACTATTTGACAAAATGTAGAAATGCAGGGGGGGCTGGGGAGAAGAAACAGCTCAGGAATGAATACTTTACATTCATCGCATACTGCAGCTCTTTACCAAAGTTTAACAAGAATGATTACTGCTAATTGGGGAATTGATATAAAGCTTTCATTGTCCACTTTGGTGCTTAAAAACAATTCATAAATGCCCAATCCAGAATGGCATGCTGGCAAATCAGCAACCCACCTACTTAACATAAAACTGGATTTTATACGCTACAAACAAGCAGCAATGAAAGCATCCATAGAGCATTAGACACTGAGTATATGTCTGGAGATGTGGGTGACTGAGTTAACTAAAAAATGTAAGCAAAAAGCTCCAACAAATGTGTTAGCAAAGGTATTTCCTTGGATGATGTAGAATTCTGTGAAAATGATGTCACAGCAGTGGTTTATTCTCCATTTATTCCTTCAAATCTTATGCTAAATAATTTTAGTTTATTTAATGTTTATGCTTCTCGGAAGAGAGCTTGCTTAGTGAAGGACATGGTGCTGACTTCTGTTGGTGGTTTAGAAGAAATCTACAGTTACCACAGAGAGCTTTAGGTAAGAGAAGAACATGTAGCCTAAATGGAGATCAGTAAAAGGATAAAACTTCTGCCTCTAAAACAAGTAATCACGGAATTAATTTAACTCCTTTCATCCATCTATTTCAAATAGATTAGGGAACCAGAGTGTTCCAAAAGGTTCCCTTGAGACACCATCCCCAGCTGGTTCCCCCAGCCCTCCCAGGATCAATGAAGCAAATATCCAGCTGTACGCGTAAAATCTTTTAACTAACAGGTTTGTATAGAAATATGCTGCTATGAAAACAGAAAAATGATGTATAGAGAGGTGTCCTACGTCAAATGCCTTCAACAGACTTGATTTTAAAACACATTTTTTAGGTTGATGGATTTTTTCAAGGCAATTAGGACCACAAAAATAAACCAAAACATTTACCAATGTATTTTAAATACCTATTTTCATTGGAGAATATTAAAAATAGAAAGGAATACTCAACACCAAAACCATAAGCCTGCAATAGATCAAGTTGATACAAATAACTTTATTTGAATGTTTACACATTTTACAATACCTCATATCAAAAATTTTCAACCGACAAAACATAAGGGATAAATTCATTCCTTGAATAAAAGCTACTTGATCCTTGGCAGTATCTTTTCTCGCCTAGGAGGAGGGCCTTTTATTATTGTCATCTTTCTATGGTTGTAGTTCTGCCATTATTCTCAGAAAGCTACATCAGCTAAAAGGAATATAAATATACTTTTTACCACTGACCCTAGAAGCATATATTACGAGCTCACACAGATTCCCTTGATCCACAGGTAGTACTTAGAAACTTACAAGCATCTGCAAAATTTTGAGAAATGCGCTTTTTAAGCACAATAAACTCCAAAGCATTACTAAATCATCTTTTAAAAAGTCTTTTCAAACACTTGTTTTCAAGGACATGCTACCATTTAGAGGGAATGATAAATAATCTCTCTCCTGAATCAATTAAAAAAAACCCCAAAACCCAAACTCTGCAGCTAACACTAACTAAAGGTACTCCTAAATTGGGGTTTACCATAAAGCTTTCATAAATCAGTTCGGCAGGTGCCCCAATTTGCACAGCTGTGAATGTGGAACAACCGTCCTAAAATCAATAGGGTTACTCCAACTCTGGCCCAGCACAGTAACTGCAGAAAGTCAGGCCTTAACTCTGTCATTTTCTTAGACGTTTGCGTAGTTTTACACCACGAAAAAACCCCAAATAAACCAGGTCATTTCGTAAGGTGCGGAGATGTGACGCAGCTAAGTCAGTTGAAAGCTGACTGCAGCTAACATAAGGAGATCTGCTTCTTCCTCACCTCCTCTTCCTCCCAGGCATGGGGCCCTGCCTCTGCCGCCTCTGCTGGGCTTCAACGCTTCTCTGAGCACACCGGGAGCTGGCTCCGCGCAGAAAACTCGCCCAGCAAAAAAGGCAAACCTATTTTAGTCACTCCGTTTTCCCGTGCAGTCAGATGAGCACAGGAGTCAGCAGAGGGCAGGGCGCGTCCCAGCCTGAGTAAGGCACGGTTTGGGAGAGGAAAGGGGAGGTGGGAAGTAGGGACTGGCAGATGGTGCCACTCCTGATGGCAACGGCGAGGCACTGGGCTGGCTCAGCCCTGACCTCCAACTACACCCCTGCATCGGTCGTGAAAATAATGCTCACGATGAGAATATTTCTACTCCACCTTTAAACAATGTCAACTACATAAGAAAACAATTTGAATGGAAATTTTCCTGTCCTGAAGAATTTAAAAGAAACGAAGGTTTATTTGGATATTAGCTGTAGAACTGAGTGTCTCTTTGAACTTTCAAATCAACCATAATGCAGAATCAACTACTTCAAAGATGGGAAATTTTGCTCTATGACGAAGTACTGGAAGACAAAGGAAAAAAAAAGGAAAAAAAAAAGAAAAATCAGGCTGACGTCAGTAGTGTCCACCTCCAAATAACTGAAAAAATATTTCCTAGCAGACATTCTCGTGTAACCAAGGTATTTTTCACAATGGGCGTGTGCCCTCTGCAGTAGTTCAGCAGACCATAGCTATAAACAAAACGTAATTTATTAGGGAACATTTAAACCCTAATGCGCTGTGAAAACATCTCAATATTTATCTGCAATACTGAATATTTAGTAAATAGTAAGCCTAATACATAAACCTTAACACATATTTAAGGTGAAAAATATCCTATAGAAATGGCACCTGGTTACTTTACGTGCCTACTTCTACAGCATGTGTCTTTGAAGTCACAACTCTTAAACTCTCAGACAAAACTAGTCATTACCATTAACACCAATGACTCAATATACTGCAGAACTACAAAGCAAATTCTGTTTTCCTTCGTAGTTCACCAAGAGAACTATAATAGAAGCCCTGGGTCCAAAGTCACTCCTCTCGGTAGTGGTGTATGAAGTAATAGTGGTGGCCAACTTTCAGACAATAGACTGTGGTTGCACTATTAACATTATAATAAAGTCTTGTTTTGACTTGTGAATTGAGCAAGTTCGGTGTGGCAAGTCACAGCCATATAATACACTGAAAATGTCAGAATATGACTCTTAGAGTCAGTTTTCTGATAATAACTGCAGTTACTATACAACTCTCAGGAACTGCTAGGAAATTTAATGAGACGTGCATTAATACATTCTTGGGTTATTTTCACTTTCTTTCCTCTCCAGTCTAGAAAACCTTAGCCTTAAAGTTGTCTCATTTTGAAGCTTTCAGTGTGTCTCTAAACATTGCTTTAATTACCTACTTCTTGCCTTGGCAAACCACAGTTATTCTTTGAACTCAAACCCTAGCAGCCCCAAACACTTTTTATTCAAACTTACTAACAGATGAGACTAATTTTGCAATTACAAAAGTTCTAAGAGATTTCAAGCGGCTTCCACTCCTCAATACTGTTTCAATCAAGATTGGTATGAATCCCTGAAGTCCATGTTTATTTACGTAGTTAGTGGTGGGGTTATTATATGCTGGGACAAACTCTTCCTAGAGCTGGCACTGCATGTGTAGAAATCTACCTGCTTATATATCAAGGGCTGAAGATTTTGCAGAGTAACACTTAACATAGTCGCCAGACAAATTTTGTATCTGCCCACAATTTTGTAGTGAATTTTACTTGCAAAAAGCACCAGTTTATAACAGAGCTGATGTTCCTCATTAGCACAAATAGTATCATCAGAATTACAAAGTGTTATAACAGAAGATATAGTTCATTACAGTACAGAATTCAGGATATACAGATTGATTCCAAATCTTACATATCAAGACACAGAAAGTAACTCAAATTTGCAAATTTGTTTCTACAGGTAGATGTGCCAAGATCAGACTGTTGCTGAACAGCTCTCCATCACTGTCAATCCCCCAAACTTTTTGTTCCAAGGCACTTATTTTATATTAAAGGCTCAAAAAAGTGGAAGAAGTGCAGTACATTGAATAGCAGATCTGCCACATTAAAAATCTTAAAACCTATAAATGGGATAAAGAATTAATAATATAATAAACCTTCATTGCCATGTAGATATTTGTCCACTTAGCTATTCAATTAACCATGTTGAAAGTCAATCAACACTACAAGATTGCTTTTCAGAGGTAAAAAAACCCCTCTCTCTGATAATATAATCACTTCCTTATCAACACTTGAGAATAATATGTGAAATTCTGAAATGTAGCTCCAGCATCGTGGGGACAGATAAACTCAGCTAAGAGGATGATAATTTAGCAATTAAGATTTGTGGGCATCATCAAGTAGATAACACCGTTTGATACTTTTTAGATTAAGCCTACTGAGTTATGCATCCAATATATTAAGCTTCTTTCATGAATCAAATCATTTTAAAGTTGTTCATATACACACATTATGAAAAAACCACCGGAAATACTTACACCGTAAATAGTAGCGAGACCCAAGATATTTCTGCATCCACATTTTAAGGGGTTATAGTCCAAACGATGATGTACAAATAAGCAGCAATATCATAACTCTGATACTATTAATACATTACGTGGCATACAAAGAAGATACATTGCAAATCTGCTGTAACATATTACATTGCGTAGTTGTGGGTAATCTGTTTTTGACTGGAAGCTATTTGAAATTTTACTGACAGAAATAAATCACTAAACCAGACTGTGGGACTTCCATGTAGATAAACAGTAGTACTTAATAGCCAGCAGTTAGCAGACTTACAGGAAGACCTCATTTGTGGGATTGTACTCACCAGTGACTCAACATATAGAATATGTCAATTTATTATAATTATTTTTGCTGTTACCAAGATTAGCTTTCATCTCTTTTGTCTGGCAGACAACACTTTCTTCACTTCCAAACATAAATTTAATTGTGGGATGCTCAGAAGACAAGTAATGATGACTAATAGAGCATTACGTGTTTCTGTATTTATAAGAAGCTCTGCAAAATATCTTGGTTTGACTAACTCTATCTTGTTAAGTTTATGACAATATAGTTTACAAGAATATATAGACACATACACAAGTTAGTTGTTATTGTTCCTGCTGAAGAACGGGACACCTTTATAAATACAACACCTTATTACTACAGAGTGTTTCTACACGTGTATTCTCCTAAAATACTCTTGATTATTTTCACAGCAAAAGTAAAACAGTAATTTCTATTAGCACTTCATTCAGTGCAATCTTCCGTAGCTTTGTGTGTGTTTTGACATTCTGACTCATGACCCAAAGCTCCAGATAAAATTTGGCAAAGGATTTGCTCTGTAGAAGTTTTCTAATGTTGCTGATAGCTGATTAGGGACACTCATGGAAATAGTCTGCCACAGAAATACAGAGAGTCACATATATACTCACCTCCCTGAGCACAGAAACTTCGTAAAACTCTCCACTATTTGTTGCTTTCTTTTTTTCAATATTAAATAGTACTCCTTTGAGATAAGTATTATGGCATGAGATACTCTGTGTCACAGTAATTGTATTTCAAACACACTACCAGCAAATTTTTCCTAAATTTCCCCAGAGTATTAACCTGAGTTGAGAGACATGTATTTGACTTTTTCTTTCCCATGGATATTCATCACTAACAAAATTTGTGGAGGTCAACGGATTTAAATGAATGCAGAATTAGAAAATAATTTATTTTTATTACACAGCTCATTCTCATTCAAGTTCTGTAGCACTAGTAGGATGAAAATCAAATAAAAATACAAATCAGGCTTTACAGGCAGCATCTTGGACTCTAAATATTCACAATATACATGCTGTATAGAATGAATAAAATGAAAAATGGAAGAGCAGATACTATTTGTCTGTCTGACTTTCACATGAACTGAGCATGGAAGGAGACACACTAGCTTTTGAGTTCTGGTTACTTTCTTAGTAGTAGGTGAAATGCCAGTGCTCTAGTCTTAATTGCAGGCTCTAAAAAGAACAGAGATTCAGGCAAACAACTGAGACGCCTTCATGTGTGGATAAAAGCATTTTTGGTGCATGTGTTGGAGCTGGTGAGAGAATGAATCTGTCCATGGTAGACTTAGTTATAATAGAATGCTCTGGAAGAAACTGGAAAGCATTTCAAGGCAAGCATGGCCTAAACTCTGATCTTCCCTCGCCTAATAGAGAACAGTATGAGAATTGGTCATGTACACTCCCACAGATACCTGTTTAAACCTCCCACACACATACACGACCTAAAAGGTCTGGTTTTTGGGCAAATGTGTAAGCTTGCACAACCTGCTACACCTAAAGGTGTTCTCAGAGACTGAGAAGAACAAGTTTATTTCACTTTCTGTTCTTAATTGACTCATCCATTGCACACATTGTGACTTGTTGACAGCTCACTTGTGGTGTGGGAAACACCCAGATTTTTAGTTTGTCTTGTAACTTTGTTCTTTCTGGTTTTCTTCCCAGCTGGTTTCACTAGTTTATATTCCTGTTTTGCCTCTCTTTAAAGCATAGGGATAGAAAGCTAGAAGATAGAGATATAAAGAGAAAATGCTTGCAGTTCTATACAGAGACATGTTTTTATCCTCAGTTTTATCACTAAGATTGTTTAACAAAGCCAGACTTCATAAACCAGGCAGGTGGACATTCAGCTTTTTCACTATGTACAAAATAGGCAAAAAAAAAAATCAGTCAAGGGCTTTCTCCATTTCAAGCAAATGATAACTGAATACACTGCCTGCTATTTTACTTACCATCATGCTTTCATTGTACATATCTACGTGTACTATGATTTCGTCAGGCTGAGTATTGGGCCCAAACCCCCATTTGTAATTGCTGACTTCAACTGAAATCAAAAGCATCTTTCCAGATTAAAACTGGTATACCAAAATTGATTACCCAGTCCAATGTCTTTATCCCTCTGCCTATCCATTCTTCAAATGCCACATTTTCAACACTGTTTGGGAGTCTACGTGATACTTAAATGATCACTGAAACAATATTCAGTATTGAGAACCCCCTGTTGTTCTTCAATTGAAAACAGATGTTCAGCACATCTGAAGTTCTGCTCACCTCTTTAGAAAAAATCGCAAAGGATAACACAATTAAAATATAAAAAAATCCTTAATGCATTTATAATTGTACATATTTTGTGGGACAAAATGTATCTAATCTATAAAAAGTAAGCAATTATGATTTATTTGTTATAACACATTGTAAGATAAAAGTATACCAATCAGTAACCTCAATCATTATAAGAAACACCTTCTATGCCATGTGCTGCATTCAATTTGGCATTGTTTTTGATTTACCTGTTTTCTGTGAAAAGTTGTCATTTTATTTACAAAATTTTGTAGTGTTTTCACTACATTGTATTGCTGTATGTTATCCACAATGACTGATTCCTAGGGAGGATCCTGCCACTTTATCTCTACTATAGCCAGAACAAGAGGAAGGTTAAAGATTTTTGAAGATAACAATGTGAAATAAACTCCTATGGGCTCATTTTAAAAGTATTATAGTTGAACTATAACAAGCAGACTAGTTTCTTTTGATATTGCACAGGTTAAACTAGTTTAACACATCTGAAAGCAAGCCATCTGCTTTCTTGTCTCTTGTGTTTCTTGCATGTTTAAAGTTTGGTATGCTTATTAACATATATATGTGTTCATACATTCATACTAGAAGAGTTTGATTATTGAGCAAGACTGTCTGAAAGTCTTACATTTCCATCAAGATTCCCTGTAAAGAAACTGTACATAGTATTATTATGTAATAAAAAAAAAATATTTTTACTACTACTACTACTACTACTACTACTACTGCTGCTGCTACAACATAAGGGCACTTTGAAGAGCAGAGAATACACCCAAATACTTCCAAATCCTGAAGGAAGAATTGTGGCCTAGAATAATGCAAAACTTATAGGGACCTTACTGAGGAACGTCTTTAGTTTCAAATTTGCAGTCTCTGTACAAGACGCTGACAAGGCAGGCTGAATGTTCCACTGTTCCCTTAACGGAGACTACTGAGACTGGGTGAAATTTGCCATGAATTCTCAGGTCACCTTGTAGAAATGGGGGAAATTTGAAGAAAGGGAAAATTGGAAGAGAAACAAGCTCTCCAGTAAAACTTGCAAAGATACAAAGAAGAGCAGAGACTTAAAAATCACATTATTTATGTTCTGATAATTTATTTCCCACAAGCTCCTAACATGATGGCTTGTTGCAATAATTTTTTGTAACTATACTGGAAGGCAACGTCAAGTTTCCATGGGTGGTGTAAATTTGAAAACCCACCCAGATAAAACAGGTGTTAGCAGTCCTGCTGGGAGATATTAAGTGCGTTCTGCTGACTTGCTGTTGCACGTGGCCTGTTACCTCACCCAGATGCAAGGCACATTCCATCTTTCTATGGAAATTATAAGGCACTTCAGGGTGTTAAGCAGAATACACTGACACGCACACACATTCGGCTTAACTTTTTTCTAACAAACTCCTCATTACTTGCAATAGAAAAATTTAAGAACATTTAATGAAAATAACTATCAGTGAACCATGTAACATCAGTCCAAAAAACTGTTCCAAACTCAGCATTGACTTTGCAATAATAGACCATATATGCAAATTAAAAACTGATTTACTGGAGGCATTTCAGGAGAATTTTACCTTAGAGGATAATAACTACTGGTATGTAGAAGGCCTCCCAGGCAAAAATTTTTAGGAAATGATGCTGGAGTTATTTAATTATTAGTTATTTTTTGAGGAAAGGATGATGGTGTTATTTAAAACTGAAATAACTTCCACTTCCTTTTCCAACAGATATTAAGGAACATGCACATCAAATTCTTCCAACATGCACTCCAAACACGAAATATGACCAGTAAACCCAGAAATGTGAAAACAAATTAACTTCTCAAATACTTGGAGAATTCAACAGACATATGTACTGACCTGCTGATAAAAGAATGTATGAGGTCACTGTTGAGGTCAGAGTATGAGCCGGGGCGTGTATTGTTTTTAAGAAAATGCTACAATGGGAAATGGATCCCTTTTGGCACATATTATTGTCAGTCCTGTCAGGAACATGAAAGCAACAGTTGGTGTTGCAGGTTTTTCACCTAGCCCCTGACGTGGTGCTTGGAAAGCTTGGGTTGAATGGGAGATAATCTCTGTACTGTCAAATACAATTTGTCTGTTTTTTCTGTTTGTACACATCAACAAGTTAAGGAACAATTCAGTTATTCTAAATAAAAGCATTAATCCTAATCATAATTTTTAGGTGGCCAAACAGATCATTATGAACATCTGCTGGCCATTTTCATAGAATCATAGAATCATAGAGTCATTAAGGTTGGAAAGGACCTCTAAGATCATCAGGTCCAACCGTCAACCCAACACCACCATGGCCACTAAACCATGTCCCTAAGCGCCTCATCTACACGTCTTTTAAATACTTCCAGGGCTGGTGACTCCACCACTTCCCTGGGCAGCCTCTTCCAAGGCCTGACCACTCTTTCAGTAAAGAAGTTTTTCCTAATGTCCAGTCTAAACCTCCCTTGGCACAACTTGAGGCCATTTCCTCTCATCCTATCGCTAGTTACTTGGCAGAAGAGACCAACCCCCACCTCGCTACAACCTCCTTTCAGGTAGTTGTAGAGCGCGATGAGGTCTCCCCTCAGCCTCCTCTTCTCCAGCTAAACAGCCCCAGTTCCCTCAGCCGCTCCTCATAAGACTTGTTTTCCAGATCCTTCACCAGCTTCGTTGCCCTTCTCTGGACACGCTCCAGCACCTCAGTGTCCTTCTTGTAGTGAGGGGCCCAAAACTGAACACAGTATTCGAGGTGCGGCCTCACCAGGACTGAGTACAGGGGCACGATCACCTCCCTACTCCTGCTGGCCACCCTATTTCTGATACAGGCCAGGATGCCGTTGGTTAGAAGTTACATGAACACAAAACTTTAGGGTTAAGGTCTTTTGATTTGGTTTTGTGGCTGATAATTACACACCTTTCAAACCTCAGGCATACGTAGCCGCCCCAGCACCTCACCGAGCAGTGCTGGTCACATGCTAAGCTTATAAATATAGAGGAAAAAAACAGACTCTGCAGAATTTAAGAAAAAACAAAAAAACCCTATCCACATACACCCCCAAAAAACCGTAAGAGAAGAATACAGAATTTTACTCTGTTCATCTATACGACAGTGTGATCTTGCTCCTCTTGTCTTCCTTTCTTACGCACTCTTCCGTGTCTTGTCCTGCATTTGCTCTACCTATTTCTTTACAGTAGTCTCTACAGCAGACATTGTAAAGCACAAAATACAACTATGATAATTTCTGAAGTGTTTTTGTGCTGCTGTAATAGAAATTGTGAGAAGAAAGCGTTGGATTTTTTATAGGAATACAGTGCTGGATTTGGTCCTGAATAGACTCCTGGATTTGGATTAAGGAAAACATGAAAGTACGTCAATATCTTGCATGAATTTCCTAGAAAGCAAAAATATGACTCCACAGCAGCATGGATCAAAAAGAAAAGACTAGGCAAAAGTTCTCTTCCAGAGTCTCAAAGTAACTCCCTACTTCAGTGCTTTCATCTCCTCAGGCCTGTGGCCACTGCCACTGTGAAAGAGCCCTACACAAGCACTAAGAACACAAGACTGAAGATAAATACTACCCTGGGAGGACATTTTTTAAGGCAATGATAAAAGCAACTCTGTTTAAACACAATGTTTTTTAAAGCAATGCATCACTTTAGCGAGCCTGTCTACAATCTTTTTTTCAGTTATGCAACACTTCTGAGTCAGCAAGGTACCAACGTCTAAATATTTATCGAACTTAGCAACTTCCGAAAATTGGAGGGCAATGTGAAAATGCACACTTCTTTAAAACAGAGGAGTTTCTCTCCATTAGGTCAAAAGAGAGTCTACAACAGAGTGTTCATTTACTAGATTTAATTAAACCTTTGAAAGCATTCCAGTTCTCTCCCTAACCACTATTTAGTACATAGCAACTTCATTTAGCTCATCAAAAAAAGCAGCTTTTAGAAGTAAGGGCAATTACAACCAATCACAGGATGAATCCTTTAAAAGATAAGTAAACAGATAAACCATGGGGCATTTCACTGCATCTCTTGAACTTTGCAAATGGAATCCATCCACATGCACTTTATGCTTTCTTGACTACACCAAGAGTCATAATGTTACAGCATGTGCAGGAGAGACACTGACAATTTCCTCCTATCCTTCTGGCCTTTTGATTTTATAAACATTCTGATGTTTTTTTTACTTAGATATGTTTTGCATATTACCCTGAAAAATATTTGTAGAACATTGAGCTCATCAGAAGAAAAGTGATAAAAATACTTGTCATTATCAACTTCTAAAAGTACAGCCCAGAGATTTCTGTAGGTCTGAAGTTATGTGGCTGGTCCTCCAGCTGGAACTTAAAGTCCTTGGGAAACTATATGCAGGAGTGAACATAATTAAGTTGCTGATTTTCCTTTATGTTTAGTCTTCATTTTACTGACTCAAATTGATCTAAGCCCTAAAGAAAAAGACTCAAAAGAAACAAAATCGATGATGAATTGATGTCACAGGTTATTAAAACTATTCAAATTAAACCAGACATCTTTAAAAGCCATAGGGATAATATAAAAGACTCAGATTCAGCCTTTCACTTTTGCTAGCGTACCTGAGCATTGTATTTTATACCATGTTGAGCATAATATACAAAGAAATATTAGGTCATGCTGTATATGTTTTCATACCATGCTTATAAACAGCTTTCACAGTTACCTATCTCTTTACCTATGCTCATAACCATGGGAAGCATTTTCCACATTTTCACAAGATCTTGTGTCTAGATTCTCAGTCAAGGAAAATACAAGCACCTGGAACCATGGAAGGCAATGGGAAAGCTGGTCTTAAGTTCAATAGGGCCAGGATTTTTTCTGAATTCTTAGACAAATGTTATAATAGAAACATGAGAAGTGCTCGAGCTTATAACACGAGGCCTGAACAAGCACTTATTGCTTGTTGTCACTTCACTTCCAGTTGTAGCCAAGGAAGTGTGAAGTGTAGGAGGAAGCAATGTTTTAAATAGTTATCCAAGTGTTTTCAAGTTCCAAAATACAGCCAGTATTATTTGAAAAATAAGCATTTACTGGGCTTTGGAGGGGGCACATATCTTCAAATACGTTAATTTATGCAATGTAACAATATAAATCTTTCAAAACTGTTTATGCTAAGAAATCCAAAGAGAAGCCTTATATATACAAGAACTGTGAAGACACCCTTGCACATATGTCTACTGTGGACTGTTGCTGTTGATCTGTCTATGAACTAAGAGAGAGCTTTTACAAAAAAGACTAATTTAAAGTTATTATTGGGAGGAATTACTGAGAAAATCTGTGAGTGACAGGCAAAACAACCCACTAGACTGGGATGCTGGCTAGCTAGTTATGTGTGCAGTTAGAATACACAAAACTGTAGCTATTTATCTTCATGAACTATTATTTATTTCACATGTAAATAAGTCTCAGCTCTCAAGTGTGGAAATCCTGGGACAAAGAAAATTCTTGTGGTATTTTTTCCCTAGAGGGAAATGTCATCGGTAGGCTCCCATTGTAATTCCAAAGAAACTCTGAAGAATCAAGAGGTATGAATAATTCAAACAAGGTCCCAATTAGCTGACAGTACAAGCCTAAACGAAGCATGTTCTAATTATTATAGAATTAAAGACTGCCAAAAGCTACAAGCTGAAATATAAACATATTTCTGTATCAGAAAGACTGTTCAGATTCAACTTTTCGGACTTTACAGGTTTGGTGCTGGTCAGGATGCCACCTGAAAAAATTGCTAAGAACTTCATATGTAAAGAAGTGCTTTAAGTTGATATAAACTCTTCAAAAAGCAAAAATTATTTCTGATTAGTTTGTGAGATTGAATACAATCAAGTCCTAACAGAAAAAATGTATCTTGGACTGACTCTGAAACTGAACCCTGCCCAGACTAATTCATATCCAGACACTGGGCCAACTTAAAATAAGTTCAACTTAAAATAAGTATAGCTCTGATTTATGTCATATGATATCTGTTGATCATATGGTCAGCAGACTCCTCAGACTAGGAGTGTTTTAAATAATTCCTGCACATCAGAAAGCTGCCAAATAGATTACTGTATTTATACTATTTATTTCTGCTGAAACAAAAATGGTTGTACTGTATTCTAACAATTTGTGTATTAAGTTTCAGGTCACAGTGGATTTAAACAGACAAGTTACATAAAAAAAAAACATAAGAAGATTGTGTTAATATTTTAATTAACCTGATCAAGAGCCTTTACATGAGAAGGGATTAGTTAATGCTGTTGAAATAAGCAGCGTTTGTGATAACTCGCCTCTTCTACTGCTAGCTTAAGCCAATTTACCTTTGTGTACCTTAATAGTATTGCCTATAATAGGGTCACCAGCTGTAATAGAGTTTATATTTAGAGCCAACATCAGTATTTAAATCCAGTTCAGTGTCGCCAAAATCTTCACTAACACAGAGTTTCAGCTGCCCAATGGTACCTCATGCCACTCCAGAAGGGTGAGATCCGTGGGCTCCTGACAGCAGGATCAGGTTGGCAGAGCAGTAGCTGCAATCAATGAGAAAACATGACTACTCTGCAACCGGTCCCATGATGATAGTAGACAGAGGATTTTTTCTGATAAATCCAGCGTGCTTCATTTTGACATTCCATGGAATAAGTGGTGACCACAACAGTAGCACATAAACAAATACCGAAGGAGCAGGCAAAGAAGTACCTTCTAATCCCCCTAATACAGTAACTGTAGATATCGGGGAAAGAGGAGGAGAATGGACCAAAAAAAATTGCCAGGGTCACTTGTTCTTCCTAAGTCACCTCTCGCATTGCTATTCTCAGAGAGGGAACACTGACCTGGTGGACCACTGCTCTGGTGCAGCAGTGCGTGCTCGTTCACGTGTGCCAGCAATAGGGCACTGGGGAGAGGCTGTAGGTGGAAGGGATTTGCAACAGGGTTCAAAGAGGAGTTTATTCTTTGGGTATAATTACTGCCAAATAAAAAAGCTACGTTGGATGTGTTAGTGTGCATAAAGGTCAAGGAACTCCAAAATGGCAAGTCTGTAAAAGACACTGTAAAAAATCAAGCAGTTTTGGCATTCTTTCCATGAAATAGGCTAGCATTAGCTGCAGCAGATGTAGGCAGCTCCTGTTCCAGCAAAGATCAAGGGCAGAGTGAGAAAATACATCTGGACTGATCATAGTAATTTCAGTATGCACCTACTTTCTGTTCTTTCCCTTCATTTTCTAACATTGTAATTGTATTATATTCTGGAAGTAATGCAATATTCCTGAAAAAGCTTTATTTAGCATCAAATTTTTAGTATTTTACTTTCCAGCAGGAGAGCAGAGGGAGGTTGTCAAGTCTTTTTAAATAAGTTTAACAATTACAAATGCAGAAGGACAGGGTGGGTTTTGTTACCATGTTGGTTTCTAATTAACACACTACATCGCTGGGACATTCTGTGCTACTTTATTATCCTCCTGTCTTGCAGCCTCTTTGCTATAGGGCCAAGCTTTGAAATACTGGGTATGTATAGCCACTAAAAGATGATTCAGTGAAAAGCACTGTCACCTAGGCAGAATGTACCACACAATACCTCCAAAAACTTGACAATTTGTTGGACAGTGTTTATTTTAATTTTAAGCACATGTGAGTGCTTAAAATTACAAGAAGTGTGTCTTCTTCCCTCCCTTCTGCAGCTGAATTCACAATGCAAACCCTGTTCTACCCTAACATTGCCAGTTACAATCCCTTTCCTTTTCCATTAATTACAATGGAAGCCACAATTTATTGCTTTCTGGCACCCTCTGCTGCTTTACGCATTACACCACAGACAGCATTTTATGGACAGTTGTCCAGTTCCTGTATCTCCGTTAAAACATCTTCCCAGTGGTTGGATTTCCCAGCACAATCAAATAAAAGATGCTGATATTCATACCTGTTGTGTACCCTCATTTATTGCTTGCAGGTCTCAATGCTTAAATCTCAAAATTATATTTAGTGCCTCTTGTCTAAACTTAATCTAGACTCACCCTAAGGAGCAGAGGTAGTAGCTCCAGCAACTCTGTAGAAGAGTGACCCAGACTCTCACAGATGTCCAGAAAATACAATGGTGCAACAAAGCTCCCAGAATTTTGAAGCTCCCACAAACCTTCATTCACAAATGAGAGGCAGGGAGAGTGGCTTAAATGCCTTTCAAAGTCAATAAAATCACTGGGGGTTCATCAGAACTACATAAGGTACTTCACATGGATGCATGTCCATGTGTGTGTGTACCACACACTGAAACACATGCCCACATTGTTTCTTGAGAGTCTTGCATGTTACTGAATCTGCAGAACTCACCGTTGTCAAGATAGGCAGTGGCAGATTATTTTAGGAAAAAGGATGAGTGAGAGACCTTGGGACTCTGCTTCAATGTTAAGAAATGTTCTTTTGTGAAAAGTCTACCGTTCTGAGGAAATCCAAGGCTTTGCAGATGTGGAACGATAACCTCTCCTAATGAACATACAGCACACAACATTATAAAATAATCTAACCAGAAGTATTGTAAAGGGAGTGGTTAGAAAATCTTTAAATAGAAGTCTGTCCTCAACTATAACCATAACAGAACTGGCATTTTGCCACAGTTCCAAAAGAATCAGACATTTGATAAAAATCTAGAAAGCTGACAAAATCTCAAAATTACCAAAAAGCCTTGTTTGGATATACTGTAAAATAAAACCATTTCAGAGGCATTGTTTATTTTCTTGTAAAACTTAAATATGCATTTTTGCTGTTCAGCTAAACATCACGCATTTTCTTCTCTATTTTTAAATCCAGTAAACATTCTAGACATTCCTAGTATTTATAACATACTCTCCCTATAGAAGATGATAAAAATACACCATCGTGAAGCACACATATTTACTGTAATCCTGCTGCTGCTATCCTGGGAAAAATATATTAATGACTATAACCAACAGGTGCTTTCTAAAATGCATGTCATAGTCAATTTGTGTGTATGTATTTTAACTGCATGTTTGTGTTAAAACTTTTCAGTGCGTTTCTATTAATGGAGGTTTCAAGGCCATTTATTCAACATCTCTTTGTTTAAGCATCTGTATCACAAATACATATTTGATCAATTCCAAAACTTCAGGGAATGTTCACATGATATTTTTGAGGGGAAAAAAAAACCCCAAAAAACCACAGAAAAATGGAGAGGGTAGAAAGCTAACTACAGATGGGGGGAAATGGGGAGACTGTCAACTGCATCTCTTCAAACAATAAATACTTCAGAGTGTATGTCACCCACTAGTCTTCATGCATAAAGTACTCCAGTATTTCATCTCTGCATATCCTCCCAAGACAGTTTAACAGAACAAGTTTCTGATCACATGACATCCCTGACAAATACAGTTGAGGGATGAGGAGAAGAGATGGGTGAGATGGGCATGCCTCAGAGGCATGGAAGTACTGGCATATTCCAGGTGTAGATTAAAGGGAGGGGGATTTCAAGGAATTGCAAGGGGGAAAAAAAAAAAAAGTGTTGAAGAGAAAGAGTCTATTTTAAAGAACAAAAAGATCTTTTTGGGTTCAGCAATCTTGGTCTACAGAAGCAAAATGTGCATAACCCTAATCCTACCCCTAACCAAGCAAACCCATCCCTAACCTAACTTCTCACTAGATTTCACGGAGACTGATATCATCACAGCATAAGTCTTCTTATGACATGATTATTTCATTAACATCTAGATGAGTTATTCTTATGTGATTCCATGAATTAATAGGACAAGGAATTTGTAAGCCTAAACAAAAAGGCTAATAACTGCATGAGATTTATATTTAATGAATAATGTACTTCTTCTAGCCTAGTAAAATAATACCCACGATGTGTTTCTGTGGCATTTTCTTTTATGACTTCAGACAGTCAAATGTGAGTGACTCAGGGGAATATGCATCTCACTGCCTGATGCAAGTGAGTAAGTCTGAGCTGTTCTGTGAAGAGGGATTGTCATAAATCCTGTGGTTCTTTTAATGTTCTCAGATCTTCTCTGGATGTAAAGAGAGCTGCTTGTTTCAGTACAGAATAAAGAGGTCTAACAAAAAGCCAAACCAGAATCAAATCATATCAAATAAGTGATGATTTGGTTCCCTTCTCCTCCCCTTCCTTTCCATGCCTGTAACATCCTTAGGCAGGATGGATGAAGTTTCCCATCCTTTATGCTCTACTAGATCTAGCACTTGCAGCAGTTCTCCCATCCTTTCCTTCCCTCACAACAAAAACATATTTGGTGTCCCACAAAAAGGCAACTGTTACTCTGCTTGTCTGTCCTGCTCTCACCCCATCTATATTTTCTCTTGCCTTTATAGAGTTTTTAGAAATTTTAGAGTTTGTTCACAAAAGCAGTCGGAATTCCTCCTCTGCCAGTTCCATGCTAAACCAATTTGCCTCTCATCTTACTCAAACTGGCTATGTTAGTAACATTAAAAATCTCTTTTCAACAAAACTTGGAACCAGAATTCCAACATCTTCAGCCTTGAATGTCAACCATCTTTAACATTAACATATTTAACCTTACCCTTACAGAAATTCTGTCCTCTTTTCTTTCTTTATTCCCTCCATTCATATTGTCACAATTATTCCGATAACATATCCCCAGATGGACCCTCATTATTCCCTTTAATTTTTTCTTTTGGGGTGCCACACAACTCTATTTTTGATGTTCTCATTTTCATTTTTACTCTACTCTTTATGTCAAGTTAATTTCATCTGCAAACAAAAAATATACTTTAATTTCTGCACTGATGAAGAAGATGTTACTTCCTGTAACTATTCTTCAATTTGCATTATCTCTTTGTATATTTACACTGTAGATATACCTACATGCATTGCTGTTAGCCAGAGAATTTTTAAATTAGGATTACACAGAAAAGCCATTGGCTCCCTATAAGGCATACAAAAGTTTATAAAAAGGATTTGTTGATGTCTAAAACAAAGAGGGAGAGTCCAGTCCTGAAGGTCAGCTTCTAAAATTTTGTCCTGCACCTATCATTTATGATTCAAGACTTTGAAAGAGCTTATTTCACTCTCCGAAATGTTCAGTGCCCTGAGCAAATTAAAAGCAGTTAGGTATAACCCGATGCTTAGTACACCGGTTCAACAGAGTGGCCACTTCCCTGCACATGGAAGAGGATCTCATACAGGTTCCTGCTGTCATTCCCATTATTTCTACGTGGCGACATGAATACACGTGTAGAAGGCTTGATAATCATTTCTCACTACTTTGACCTCCAGGACATGACATATGAATTGTATGCCACAGGATTTCTCAGACCCTTCAGGGCCTTATAAACCTGGACAGTAGAGCTAAATGAAAATGCATCTTAGTAGTTACATTCCTATCATCAACCAAGAAAATACAAGAGACCTCAATGGGCTAGTCAGCTTGAACACTCAGTGAATGCCAAATGAATTGTAAATGCTCTGAAGCCATCTTGTACATTGTACACAGCACAGTGTATCGCGAGTGGCTGGATGTGTCAAACGTGTCCAAGAAATTCTTCCCTGGAACAGCTGAGGACAGTCACTGGGGAAGGGTGTGGGAAGGGGGTTTGTTCTCAAAGGGGAGAACACACTCTGAACCCACCTAGGAAATGAGAGGACTTGTCCAAGAAAACATCTTCAGAAGAATAGCTGAGACATGCTCCTGGCTATGACAGTCTTGGGCGTTTTCCTGGGAATCTCAGTACGGGTATGAGTTGAACATAAAACACCTACTTAATGAGGAATCTCAGAAAGCATAGCTAGTTAAGTAAAAAATTGTACAAGTCCACTTGAAACTACCATCAAAAAATGGGAAATCTGAATATGTATCATGTTGAGGAGTGTAATTTCCTGCATAGGTAAGCATCTGCTTAGATCCTTTCATAATGGAGCTCTATCAGCCTTGCCTGCTTCAGTCCAGAGCTGCCACTGTTGCAAGGTAGGAGAGAATAGATTGTGAAAAGAAATATCTGTCATCAGTGTGGCTCTAATGGGTATTTTACCCACACTCCCCCAAAAAAAGGATTGCATGAGGCTTTACTCCTCTAATGGGTATTTTACCCACACTCCCCCCAAAAAAGCATTGCATGAGGCTTTACTTTGCCAAACCACAAGAGCTAGATTCAGAAATGCAGAATTAACTGGTAAGTAAATCCCTGGGGAGGAGGGATGCCAAAGAACGTATAAGCTGTGCATTACCATGACAAATTCTTCCCAGGGAACGGGGAGCATGATACTTCTGCCACCACTTACAAAGTTCAAGGAAGAGCAGCAATTGTTGGGAGCTGGGTAACATGCAGGGACAGGCTCAGCTACACTGAGAGCAAAATGTCCTCATAAAACTCTCCTCTGGATAACACCCTGACTTGAGGCTGCGTGAAGATACGGACAATATAGGCAGTTACCAAGAGCAACTTGGAGCCCTTTGATCTATTTTGTTGTCCAAACTGCCTTCATCAACGGGAACAGAAATCCAAGTGTAGACTTTTAATTGCGGTAGATCAGGGTCTGCTCCAAGAGGTAACACGTCTACAAGATGAAAGGGTCTTTTACTTTATCCAAGGAAGCCCATAAGGGAAAGTTCCGGTTGTAACACAAACGCAACTGCTCATCTCCAGTGTGGCCAGGTCCTTTATAACACACCTGGCGGAGAGAGAGACTTGCAGAGCAGAAGGGAATTTTAAGATGATACTGGAAATTCCCATGCTAAGTGTACACAAGAAGGCAAAAGATATGGCATTCGGTCTGTATTGCCAGGAAGTTGACAGAATGGAGAAGAAATCATGCTTACCAGCCTTCTCATGGCTGTACACATGCTGTGTACAAAAAGTAAAGGCCCCTATGTGTTGATTTTTATGTTGTACATTGAAAACTTCTCCGGCAAATAAAAATAAGGACAGATATTCCTGATGTGGGCATGCCAAATAGCCAATTATCTGGATTACAATAATCTAGAATACAGGTATAGTGTCACTGGAAGGAGCATCTTGTCTCTTTGTTCCAGATCTGAATACTCTCATTGAAATTAAAATTATCTTTCTGACTAGCTGCCAATGCGAGCAAAACTCTTAATCTTCCTCTGATCCTTCCACACAGTCCTTTACCTAACACACTTCTTCAAGTCTCTTCTCTCCCAAACACCCCCCCACAAGCTACGACTATGTCTTGCAGATTCTTTCTATGTAACACAGCTAAAATAGGAGCTTTCCTATCTATAAACACAGGAAACCTCTCACAGGAGCTCAAATTTTAATTACTACCATTTTTTTTCCTCTGGCTTTACTGAGATCACTTCCCTAGATACCACGCTATGAACCTGTCATCCTTTTCTATAAGTATGTTCATTTTTTTCCCTCTTAAAGACTACTCCATTATCGAATCCCAGATACCCTTTGCCTACCAGAGGATAGGAAAATGAGCTTTTGACTCTGTCCTGCCCCTATTGCGAGAAGCCATTCCTTTTGACTACATTTTTAAACAGAGATTTGTACTAACTAAGCTATTTTCTCAGGCCTTGTCCTATCTCTCATGCAAAATACATCTTCCCCAAAACAGAGTGATCAGCTCATCATCAAGAAAACCCTATGCATATCTGTTAACATCTCACTGCTAAAGGGTCATAGGAGTTCAATATACCTTTTTATTCAGAATTGCAAGCTGTTTCTGCAGCTTCACCATCAGATTTAGATTTCATTATCCTGTGTAACTTTGCAAATTTTGTCATTTTACTGTTAGTGCTTTTTTCCAGATCATTTGTGAATATAATGAATGAGTCACAAGCTCCTTGGCATGAGACTTGAAGAATATGCCCACAAGGTCCTTGGGGGATGCGAATCACAGACTGACTTTTTGCAAACACCGACCAGTTATTCCTTGTTTTATATTCCTAACAAGTTGTTAATGGCATTTATGGGGATCTCCAAGAAACAGCTTATGACTGATCCCTTGCCTGCAGTTCCATCCCATGCTGCAGCTATTTCAACCAACTTAAAAAACTTAATGAAAACCTGATAAGCCCAATGGTACTCTTCCTTTTTAGAGTGAAATACTTTTACTTCTCTTACGCCCAATTACACGGAAGTGCATACACTCCAATTGACACACTTCAGGCTATTCACTTAAATTCTGAAAACTAAGTACACAAGCATGCACCGCGGAAATACAGGAACTAGATTACTGTCTTGTGTTCCATTCATTTAAGCACAGCAAACCTGCACAGCTGACAAAACTAGAGTCTCTTATTCCCTTGTATTCTCACGAAACTCCCATAGCAGCCAGTTGTGAAATCTGTGAAGATCCACTGATGGCCATGGGGTGACAGTCAGAATTTAAACAAAAGGGGGTTGCACAGCTGTCACTGTGGGAAGAAACTGGCCTGAACATGAAAGGAGCTGGGATTAGTTTTCAAAACTCAGATTGAATTTCCAGTTGCAAGGGACCATGTTTCTACACTTAGCCAAATTTCTGTATATATTTCAACGTGTCACGCTTGTGTGGAAGGCTCACCTGGAGCTGCTCCAAAGCACAGAAAGTGTATCTTTAATGCATATAGCTAATCTCACCAACAACTGCACCAGCAAAGCCAGGAGATTCTTACACAGTTCAACACTGTGCAGACAAAAAGAGCACATGTGGACCCACTTGACAGTGAACATAGGGATGATATTTTCAGGCTTCCCAGTCCTCAAAGAGCTCCACATAACCATACCCCACACATTTTCATATAGAACTCTATGGGCCTTAGTAGTACCTACCATATTTACTTTATACAAAATTATCCTGTTTTTCACAAACAATTTTTAGACACAGAATGCTAATGCTGATATTCTCATCCGTGGATATTGACGTTCCTGCATACCGAGGGATGCTACTCAACAGTGTCGGCCCAGCACGTCCCTGTCAGAGGAAATCTGAAGGCAGGTGTCTATACTGAAGGGAAGTCTACATACTGTAGGGCAGATATACTCTGTGGCACACTTAGCAGTTCCAGTTTCCACGTATTCATCAAGTCCACAGGCTGACTCCCTGCTAAGAAGATATTTGCTTGCACCTCATCCCCTTGCAACCTTGGCTTCCTCCAGAGAAAAACCCAAGCGTATGAGCAGAGAGGGAGCCACAGGGGGCTTTTGGGGGACTACATGAACACTACAAAGCACATCTACCCAATAAGTTACAAAGCAATGTCTACCAATATAGACATGGTTGCTTTGTCCTACTTCAGCTTCAGACTTCATACACTTCTTTAACTATGTCATAGAAAGTTCTCTATCACAAAAATGTTCCCTGGTTAAGCAGAAACTCATTCACTCATTCCACCTTCTTCTTGCTAAACTCCACAATTTCTGTTCAGTCTCACAGAATATAGCAAAATTGCTGGCATTCTTGTGGCTCTGTTCTGAAACATTTTCAACTTATTAACTTCTTTTTAAAGGCATTATTAATGAAATCAAGTACAATGTTGTAGAAATGATCTTATTAGTGCTGCACATACACCGATTCCCACTTTTAAAAGATACACTGCTACTCACCCAAAGATGGTGTCAGCTCTGCTAACTGCAGCTTTTTACTAAATGTCCATATCCATTTGGCAATGTGCTACAGCTCCAACACCTTCTCCAGCTCCCTGATTTCCAGGATGTGGTAAGCAAGACCTGTATTTATATTGAACTCAACTCCCTCTGTTGGACTGCAGCATGTCTGTATCCTAAACTATAAAAATTACCTTTGAAGCATACCGTTGGTTATATAAACTGGTAGAAAACTGTGCCAAAGATAAGACTGACAAAATGAAAAATAGTCTTCATTAAATACATGTAACTACATTAGGAGCCTTTTAATAAGGAGGGCTTTTCCAGCCCTTTAATAACTATGGGAAAAACCCTGCTACCAAGAATTAAAGATACTTTTGCACATAAATGCGTACTGCATAGACAGTTCTCATGGGAAGTAGCAAGAGCTAATTCTAAGGAAGAAAAAACAGCTAATAAGACAACATCAATGTCTGAAGGAAAAATCAACTTGAAAAACAATATACTACAAATTTTTGGCAACTTTGAATTTATTTTACTATTTATGTGGCTGAAAACACTATAGACTGCATGAAGAAAGAATAGAAACATTAGTTTTGTAAAATTCTCTGGGGACAATACTGCAAATGTCACCAAAAAAATGATTTTCAGTCCAACTCTTTTTGATTCTCTTGCATTTTCTCTGACAACCCCAGGATGGATTAAATTTGATACTCTGTATGCTTACTGTATGTTTGATATGATCTGTTTAGAGACAAAACACTGGAGATCTTCCAGTACATTTTTAATATATTCAGCAAAAAAAAAAATCTGAATTCTTTCTCTTTGGACCATTAGAGAAAAAATTATAACATATTTTCTACCCAGGACACTATCCTGCTTTTTCTAATGACAGGGGAACTTACAACAGAAATTAAAGAAACAAATGGCTTATAAAGAAGCAGAAAGGAATTAGCTTTTGGTTGTATCAAAAGGTAAACCCTTGAAAGACCATTATCTTCTAAAAGAAAAATGATTCTAGGTTTCCTTAACTGATAGACTTCATGGCATAATTCATACAAGGAAAAGATAGAAATGAATGTGGTATTTTTTTCCACTGAAGGGCTTGAAAGAGGTGATGAAAAAAAGGTTGCAGTGCCATATTCCTCCTTGAATGCATAGCTGTGAAGAAAAAATAGGCAAGGCAAAGAGAAGACTCTATATGACACTGTAGACAGACAATGTATATCATAATACACAGAGTTTTAAATCCTTTATTAAAAACCTTTCATAAGAAATGCCAAGATTTTTTGTTTTACCACAATAGATTTACCCAGCAAACAAGAAAACTTGCCAATTCTCTTGCAAGTTTCATTTATTTAAAGTTTTCGAGATTTGAATATGAAATAATTTATTCCCCAGTACATCTCGGGTTCTCAAATTCTGCTTGCGACATCAAATGTCTGAGCATAATGACAGCCACAAGGATCCTGGTAAAGCTAACTATGCAGAAACTGGATGCTGCTGGGGTTCACAGGTTTAAATTTTTATGAACTTGGACCTGTGGAGCCAGTTCAACTTGTCTGCAAGTACTTTATATATCACTATGAAGATGAACATGGAGTACAAGACATTGCAATAGACCTAACTAAAAGAAAACTAAAAAAGAAGCATTTTATACATATTTAAAATAAACATTAAAAGTTGTTTACAAATTAAGGTAACAGCTGAATTGAGATGCCTTAGAAATCACTTGAAAGATGAAGCCATTGGCAAGAGGAAAACCAAACGGTGAGTGGAACAGAACTTGGGAATATTGGTTGTGATTAATTATGAATTGATATCAATATAATCTACAAGGGATATCAAGTGTTTCCAGGAGCAGACAATACATGTCAGTGCTCTCTAGCTTCTTTTAAACTAATAAGATGTCTTAGAAATCACTTCCTGGGAAGGGTATCAGATGGCAGATGAATACAGAAAACATTTCTCCTTAATTGCAAGTTATGAGAGCAAGGATCATGAAAACATATGTGAAAGAAAAGGGTGGTGGCCTTCTTGAGGTTTATTGAATAAAAATGTTAAAATGAAAGTGGTGAATGAATGGCTATCAATCAAACATGCTATAGGAATACCATGACGTTGCTGGTTTGATGGCTGATGTTCTGACAAATCCTGACAGGACATATTGCTACATACTGGCATATGTCAAACATGTAAACTAGCTTTGTCCACTGTTACATCTTTTTTTCTGCACATTACAAACACCCAAGAGTCCACTGTTACAAGAAGAAGAGAATTGGCCTATCATTAACTGAGCGGGCTAACAAAATTGAGCACTGTCAAGGGAAATTACCTGAAAATGCAATAAGATTGTGCCTTCAGCTAGGCTAGATCAGGGCACAACTCAAAGGAAACAAATGGAGAGCAGAGTCAAAACCTAGAGTCTCTGAGATGCTCTGAGAGGAAAGCTGACCATTTGAACTACTTTAACTACCGTTCATTTTAAATTTCCTAGCTCAGTCGAAGAAATCAGCAGTATAAAATTAGTGTGTCAAAAGGCAGGAAAATAATCTGATCAGACTGTAGAGATAAAGCAATACAGTAAAGAGACCAAATCAAAGAATGAAAAGATATATTCTATTTCTATCAAGTTAAAGTGGCTAAACGTGACGCCTTAGCACTGTGCAAACACTGATGTATCACTATGCACAAGAGTGTTCGAAGCACCTGGTTTGAGACCCAGAGCACCTGAGACATAGTCTTTGGCCTGGCTGAGCTGAGAGGTGTGCTTACGGGAGGAGGATGACGGACACAAAGAGATTCCCACAGGTACTGCTGTGGCACAGCCATGCATTGACCATGTTTCCCACATAACTGCAGCGGAGCTGGAGATGAAATCCAGAATCCCTATGACACATAAAGTTTTACCTGTCAACAGGGAACATACACAGATGTTGTCACTTTGGAGATGCAAACATTGCTAGGGTGAATAATTTTCTCTGCAGCTCGGCTTTGTCTCATGGAAATGAAGCTCTATAGACATCAGAGTGGTGGGTCCCTAAGCAGTCCTAGATGGTCACTAACCAGTTACATAACCTTGGGAAAGCATATCACTTTTCTGTGCTTTTGTCTCTTCTTGTTTGTCTTGTCTGTCTGGAATGTCAGGTTTTAATGTGATTGAAGTAGAGAGTGATTATCTCTCAATCTGTGTGTGTAATATTAGAGTTCCACGCTGGAGTTCCCAACGTTCTCAGCCAGGGCCACTAGGTGCTGCTGTAATATGAGTAATTAAAATAATAACTATTATTAAGGAAATTACATATATTCTTACTATGGACTGTTTCAAAAAGTCTGAAAGCCAGAGAAAAAACTTACTCTAAACCTGCACATTTTTTGAAAAGCAAGAACTGAAAGACACGATTATTCACTTCATTAGTACCCAAAATTTTTCCTTTTATCTTTTGCAGCTTTGCAGGAAAAAGCTGCAAATACCTTCCCCCTTTAAAAAATGCACTGAATGAATGCAATTTTTTTTCTATTTTTAAGCCCAGCTTCAGCAGTTTGCTATTACGCAAGCTCATCCAAATCATTACACTCCAAAATCCTTGCCAACTACACAATTGTGCACCTTACTCGTATACTATTTGGATGTGAATAGAAAGGCAAAGTCCTCAGCATGAGGGAGCATTACTGGAACTGCAAATGATTCAGTAAATGCATGGTGATGTTATTGAGGCTCAGATTTTGTACCTGTCAGTTCCACAGCCTTCTAAGGAGGCTTTATCTCATTAAATGTAGTTGACTAGCCATAAACACAGTAAAAGATTAATAAGACTCCATATGAATCATAGTCACAAAATGTTTCTTGACTGAGAGTATTAAAATGTCTTTAAGCAGCTGCCAGCTACAGCTCAGAGAGCTATATGACTAAAGTGCTATTTCTGAAAGTCTTGGAGTCAGTGCACCTAACTGGACTTTACAGTGGACAATCCAAAAGGCTATTTATATTCAAAAATAATTTGGCAAGTCTTGTTCATCAAACCAGTTTTCCAGACACAAAGACTCCACTTAAAAATTTGTTCTTGGGTTTACTGCCCTTAAAAATGAAGTTAAATGAAATTATCTGGATCATCAGAAGAACAGGTCTGCTAAGGCAGTTCTGGATTAATTAGAAGTGATGAAGTTTTGCTGCTGGGTTACTTCAAGACCCAAAGGTAGCGAGCACAGAAATGAAGTGACAGACACTAAACACATGTGGAAAAAAAAGTACCAGGAACACTCTATGAGAATTAGGACTTTATGGTAAATGTGGGACAGAATATTCACAGTTTAAATAAATCATTATTAAAAAGCATTTTAGGAAAGTGCAGAGGTGCCAACACAGTCTAAAAATATATTTTATTCTTACCATTTGAGACTGGCTCCGGGGACAGCCATTGATATCTTCAACCTTTTCATTTGCTAAACAAAAACAGTGAGGAGAAAAGCAGAAGTAAACAATGAGATAAAACTTTCCTTTCCACTCCCTGGCCAAAAAAAGACCTAAAAAAACCAAACCAAAACAAAACAGAAGAAGAGCAGAAAAGACACAGCAATAAAGTGCACAGGGTTTTGTTGACACAGAGCTCCTTTCTAAGTAAAGCTCAGTCGTACAGTAACAACACTCTTGTTAGCAGCAGTTGCTTCCACATGCCAAATCATGCAAAGGGGGAAGTGCGAAGGAGGTCGCTGCTAATTCTTCAGCCCCTGCAAAATAACTGCTGACATGAAATCTTCCACAATTGTCTTTGCAGGGTCAGGATACAGTTTCAAGGCATCCCAGAAAGTATGAGCCACTCCAACTAACAAAATGCACACATGGGAGACATATGGTTTAATGGAGCATTCATTTCTGACAATTCAAAGTGTGTAAGATACAGTTCTGGCCATTTAAAGTATGGTTAAACAGCCACTTCCAAACATGCTCACATAAACATATTTTTTAATTAAGACAAGGATGAACCACACAAATATCAGAGACATATGGACCCAGTCAAATTGTATTATTCAGGGTTCATCTTATTTTTAAATACATTCAACTTGAATTATATATTCCCCCATGCAAGGAGTCAGCTCGCAGTGCTTCTCTCAGCCCTGGTCTTACCGATGATCTGGATGATTTCTGCTAGCAGAACTCCATCTGCAATGTCCTGTTGCAAATCCTTGATCAACCGCTTGTGGCCAGATTTTGCTAGGTAGTGGTTAGCCCAGTCAGTGTAAATCTGCAGAGCAGAGGGGGAGGGCAAGGGGGAGAGGGGGAAGAGAGAAAAGAAGACAATAAAAATTCTTAAAACAAATGTTGGCTTGCACACCAGAACTATTCTGGATCACATTCCCATTTAAGAAGTCAGCACCAAAGGAAACAATTTTAACGTTGTGTTTTTTGCTGGGTTTTTTTTTTGTTGTTTTTTTTTTTTTAAATGGCCATGCCCCTCCCCCTGCCATTCTCTGTTTTATTTTAACTTCAAATGATTCAGGCTGTTTCATGAGGGTTCAAACTTGCTGTGACCAAGCAAAATTCCCCTTATGACTGTAAAGGAAACTCCTGTCGTAAATCAGTCACATATACCGCAATTCCACCTCCCACCGTGTTTCTACCTCTACACACACCCCACTACTAACTTTCACGCTCTAGGGCTGCCTAAGAGAAAGTGATAGCAGAGACGTGCACTTGTGTTTTGGTAAGAGTTCATCGGGTTGTCGCTGGTGATCCCGCGCCTGGCGATGCCTCTGCGATGCTTTCTGCAGTAATCACCATGTCCCACCGCACAGGGTTCCACCTCCCACCGTGTTTCTACCTCTACACACACCCCACTACTAACTTTCACGCTCTAGGGCTGCCTAAGAGAAAGTGATAGCAGAGACGTGCACTTGTGTTTTGGTAAGAGTTCATCGGGTTGTCGCTGGTGATCCCGCGCCTGGCGATGCCTCTGCGATGCTTTCTGCAGTAATCACCATGTCCCACCGCACAGGGACG
>NW_009226313.1:93044-104965 GCF_000690835.1 Fulmarus glacialis | reverse complement strand
GCGTGCTATAATGTGCACAGGGGAGACTGAGAGCACCAGATGTACAGTAGTCTCATTGCTGGAATTAGAGTATATATTCTGGAAATACGCTGCGTCCTTTTCCGCCAAAAGGGGAGGGGGGAAGGGTGAGACTGAGCAGCACCAAATACTTAGCAACAGGCAGCACAAAAATGACACTTATCAACAAAAGGTTGAAAAGGACCAGCTGAACTACATCCTCCAAAATAAGGGAGGAGGAGGGTTGAAGTGAGAGGTTGAAGGCATTTCATAAGGCATATACGTACACAGAGAGAGCATTTGGTAACACCTATAGCATGCACACAAGGGCAACCAGGTTCACTTAGGGTGAGATAAGAGGAACAGACACCTTCACCTATGTACCGAAGGCAGAGTTCATCCCAAGAGGTGCTGACACCATCCCGGCTTGTCCCGGCAGCCAGAGGCAGCTCGGACTAGCGGAGCTTGGCGCAGGGGTGTCACACAGCTGGAGGGTATCAGTGGCCCTTGGCAGCCAGCGCTGGCTCCCTTTTGTGGGGTGTCAGTGGCCTCTCTCCTCACCCCAAAAAAGAGGACTTGTACAGAACCTCCCACCACAGTGGGATGTTACCACTGAGAGAAAGCATATCGGTTTGACAGCATCACTGTATAAGTAAATATAATAGCTAATTTCTCTGCTGAGAATATTGTTTGAAAATGTTGAAACTGCACCTCTTCCATAAAAACAATATGAGCTCACTTTATAAACATCCTTTTACTTAACCTCACAGACCCTTGGGAGGAAGGGGTCAGAATCCCATTTGGTGAACAGAAAAACAGAGGCCAAAGCCATTAACTATTTGCTTAGTTCACCAAGGAAATCTGTGGCAGAGCCAGGGCAGGAAAATGGATGCAATTCCCAGTCCAGAGTCTCACCCAGAGAACCAACATCCACTTTCCACCCAGCAAAAGTATCACCGCTCAGTCCATGTTCACACGCTAAGGACTCCTTCGCTATCTGAGTACCTTTGTCACAGATTTTCTCCCTCTTCATTAAAAGAGACAGAGAATTGTAACTTGTTTTGTCTACACTACTTCTTCCCATATTCCTGCAGGTGGATCACCAGCTGGTTTGCCATAGCTTTCTTGACAGCTTTAGAATTTTAGATAACTCCACAGAATGAAACTGTGGAGGCAGATTCAGCTCTCCCATAGCCAAAGGATGCTGCTGTTAGATGGGGCCCTCAATTTCCCTGCTGCACCCAGAAGTCTGCTTCAGTCACCTGTGTTTTCACTGACTGATATTCTTTTTTCTCTATAACAGGTGAGTGACATGAAAGGCTCCATTAAAATGTTTTTTAAAGCCAACTGTAGCTAAGAAAGTGTTTCTTCAACTGTATAACCATATATAACGAATGCTAATGTGGCGTCTCTAAAGATTGTATGAACACATATTTAGAACAATATGAAATCATGATGATAAAAGACACATACCACACACATAGCATCATGTATTCCCTACTACTAGTATTTCAACTTCAGTCATTCTTCTAAAGTAATGTCTCAGATATATTGGCTGAGCTATTACTATAAACAGAACTATTTTCTGTATTCCAATGAAACTGATCCACTGGAACATACAGAATTTAATACCCACTAATATTATTTTAGGTTAGCTTCATATTACAAACAAAAATACTTTACCAAGCATTTCCTTTTTCATTTGCGACACCCACACATAATCTGGTGTACCAACCCTAATTTTGACTACAATTTGAACGATCCTCTCACTAAGCAGCCAGGGAAATTTCATTCTAGCAGCTGCTTTGCAGTTATCTAGTATTCAAAGAATGGACTTCACCCACCCATCCACCCCCTTCATAATTTTCTTTTCTCATTAATTTAAAAGTGACAAGCATAAAGAATGTAATCGGTGTTGTGTAAACAAAGGTTGATAATCCACATCATACCAAAACTTTACTGATGGTCAGTATTTTGATAGTCATGCAATGGTAGAAATAAAATACTGGGAGGAGTCAGTGGTAAAAGAGGAGTTTTTTCACTTCAGAAGTATTCTTAAAAAATCAAAAAGGCAAAGAGTGGTTGACAGAGAGAATATAGCAAACCAACACCCAGTTGGCAGTGGAATGTCACATTTAATTTCCTCTCTTTCCATAGGGATCACCACTCGCTTCTGTTTTCCCCCCATCCCCACAGGATGCCCTTCTCATTCATCTCATTCTTCCAGGGACCCAACTGCTCAGGAGTCAGTTGTAAAAAATACGAAGCATATAGACATACACATGAAATTATAAGAATGTACACATGCCTCTATATTCTTTTTACATTAAATTCTCTGATGCAAATATCATGGGAAACAGAGAATCCTCTCCACAGTTTTTAAGTATCAATGTAACTATGCACCTCTTCGAAATTTTATCTTAAACTCCTTGGGAAAACATAAAGCTCCAGTGTGCATCATCATTGACAATACTCAGTTTGCAAAGGACAGAAAAGTCATGCAGAACAGAAGATAAAAAAATCAGTAACTTCATGCACCAGTCTGCTTTTTATGGGTGCTCCCCTTTCATTGGGTGCTAGGCACCTCTAAGGAGGAGCTGTGCATGCTCCCCCTCTTTTCAGAACTAGCAATAGATCATTCTGTCTTGCACTAATTGTGCAGTAATGTTTCCCAAAAGTCCTCTTATCTTTGATTTTTCTATGATGAGGCTGTTTCAGAGAAGAACACACACAGGGGGGTTAGTCGTTGCAACACTTCCTCCCCGCTCCACAGCTTGCTCCAGTAACCCTGCCGTACAGCTACGCACTGGGCCGGGCTGCTGACTTACTCATTTCCTCTCCAAGCTTCCTCTCCTACCACCCTGCGTTACAGGCACGTCTGACTGGGGAGTATTCGACTTCAACGCTAGGCTCCGACCGCTGACAACATACGGGAGAGCCGCCGTTATCTGCGATGCAGAGGACCAGTCTCAGCCACACGATAACGGAACAGACCCGATCCTGTGTTTGTGTGGTCCGAGCCCCGTCCCGGCGCCTGGTGATTTAACTGCTTGCAACACGAAACAGGATTCAGGGGGGCAATCCGAGCTCGGGCACAGCCTGCTCATGTTAACAACGGTTTCCCCTAGCATTCCTCAGCCGCTCGTCATGCTAACCTTCAAGAGAGTAGAGGAAATAAACTCTGATACCCAAATATAGTTATGAACTTCACCTCCATGCTTCACACGTAGCTATAAGGAGCACAGCAGAGCTGCTTGGCAGGATCCTTAATGAAACAATACACTTCGTAACGCGGTAGTTTAACGAAGTGAAAAAGAGAGAGGATCTCACAGGTTACTGCCCTTCTTAGAAAACGTTTTAATCATAAACCATGTGATTATACATCAGGCAGTGCTATAATGCATCCTCTTTAAAATTAATACAGAAATGTTACCACCCACAGTCCGTGTCAAGTGGGAAATGTCAGATGGATTTCAGAAGTACAGCCAGCCTGATGCAATAATAATGTATGACACTTCGTTAGCATCTTCCACAAAATCATCTCAACGTACTTTCCAGGCACAAATGAGATCACTCCTATTTATTTACTATTTTGGTAGATGTGGGGAAACTGAGGTATAAAGGCTTCCTCGGTGGATTTTTTTTTTTTTTTTTTTTTTGTAATGTGGCTCACTCAAGGGCAAACTGAGCTGAGAATACAACCCAGATATTCTGAGTTGTAGTCATTTCTTCTATATGCTTTTTTATCAGGCAGTTTTATAAATAGGCTTGGTGGGAAAATGCATATTCCAAGAATCAGGATCCTTCCGCATATTTTTGTTTGTTTGCTACAGAATATAGAGTTTCAGATCTGAAAATGGTCTCCTGTTGCTATCGAGAAGACAGCTTTCCATACTTAGAGTATGCCTCTGTCACTCCTTCATGTGCCAATGCTGCTGCTTAGGAAGAACAACAGTTGCTGCCAACTGAGTTATGCCAAGACCTTGTGACAGATTTCCATGCCATTTAGGAGGGTAGGTTATATCTGAAAAATATTTAAATATTTATCCACTATGTGAAAAAGTTTCCTTCCTAGATATGTGGGAATAAATAGATAGTATCCAGTTCTCATCACTTGTCCTTTAAAATAGTCTCTCGGAGACAACTGTATCCTCATTCATTAGCACTAAAGAATTGAAATGCTGTCCCCCAGTGCTCAGTCTCATGCTCTCTTCTGTGCACGATACCACCCTAATACCTTTGGGGCTGAGGAGGCTTTTTAAGAACTCCATTTCTTTTTAAGAACTCCATTTCCCAAAAGGAATCTGTAGGCAAGAGCAACCTTCCCACAGACTTTTCTTTCCTCTTTATCTTGTAGCAAACAAGAATTGGAGAAATGGAAGGAAAAGTTACCTATTACAAAAAAATGTGGCTAACAGTGTACCTGGGTTGCCATGGTTCACAGCAATATACAATACTACTTTTTAGCACAGCAGGATTCTGTCTTTTATTCTATGTTTGGATTATATCAATATATTTCATAATCCTCTTTTTTTCTTTAAAAAAAATTTGGAATAAAGGAAAATTAAACTATTAGAAAGTCCCAACACGAGGATTTTAACAGTCAGCCAAAGTGGAAATACAGCACTGCTGACTGAATAAAAGGGCTATGTGACTTTCTAGTGTAATGTATTTACTCTGCTTAAAATGTTGCCATTGGAGGCAACGGAGAGTTGATAGCACTTAGAGCTTTTCACCCATAGACGCTCATTCAAATCATGCTTGTAGAAGAAGAGATTGACGACCTGTTTCTGTTGTTCTCCAGTATGCTACAGAATGGGCTGTAAAGGCTCTATATCTATTTCCTGGGCGGTTTTGTAGTGTATGGCCTGCCCTGGATGTTGAACACCCAGCAGAGCCTACATAACAGCCCCAGAGTCCCTGATGAAGAGGACTTGCCAGAGGAGAGGGTATGACCACAACTCGACTTCAGTGTAGCTATTCTTGGCTAATAAATTGTGGGTAGCAAAACATGTGTTGCAGTGTCCCTGAAGCTGCTTGTATTTATAAAGAGAAGCTGGGCAACGCATAGACTAGAGTTAGAAGAGGGTGAGGAAATCAGATTGCAATGAGATGCCTTTCTCCTTCCCGCTGCCTCTACACTAAGGAAAATTTAACTAGAAGGCAGGATCTGACCTTTTAAATATTTTCTTGTTGAAGGTTATTTCTCTGGGTTGCTAAAGAATAATTTATTAGTTTCAGTCCTCCACTCAGCAAGGAAAAGGGCTAACTTTGAAAACAATGGTTCCCATTTAGACTGCCATAAGAGACAGAGCAAGCATCCGATTTATGTCCGGATTTAACGGACTATAGAAAACACACTGCGACTCATTTGTTATAAAGTAAAGCTGGGGGCTGGGGGTGGCACTTTTTGTAACATTAAGCAAAATTACACGAGAAGGAAAAATATTTACACAATTAAAAATATATGGCCAGAAAATGAAACTAGAATGACTTAATTTATAGGCAAGATGGAAGCCAATGCATTTCATTTAACAAAATGAAATGACTATTAAATGACATTCCACAAACCCTGTTTCTAAATCCCACTGAGCAAATGAGAACAATTACAAGTTAAGGAATAGAAACCATTTAGAGGGATACATACCAATTAACCAAAATGTCAGAATCCCTATAGTGTGATTCTATTTTGTAAATAGCAGCATGCATCCATCAACACTACTCAGTAATTTTCAGATAAAAATACAATTAAATAAAACTCCACTAATCCCAGCTAAGAAAATGAATAGAAACAATACTCTTCAACAATCACTGGCAAGCTTTAGATGACTTACCCAGCTTTAAGGGTGCTGTTTTATATTTCCAAGTTTCACTTACAGTTTGTGATCTAATCACCCAAGTAACATTTGTACTGACTTAATGTGCTCTCTTTCTTCCCATTTCTTACTAAATCCCAGGTCAGAATTAATCTAGTACATGTGTTTGAGGCCAGTATTCACCAATGGCACAGGGGCAAGACTTTTGATGCATCTGTGCCAGATGCAAGGTAACAGTATAAGCCTCGGTGGATGTGTATTTGTGTGTGTATTTGTGTGTGTATTTGTGTGTAAGTTTTGCTAAGTGATTTGTATATTGCACAGTTAAAAATCCAACTCTTTATAGAATGAAATAACTTGTTCATCCTTTGAAAAGAATCATACCGATTTGCTGTACAGTTTAATTGTATCGTTTTGTTTATTGGCTTCCTGCAGCAGCTACTCTTCAGTCCTGTGCAATAGCAATGAAGTACCACAGGAAGGAGCCAGATACTCATCCTGCAGCTGCAGAGGGCCCGACCAGACAGCTGCTTCTCTGCAGACTTGTGCTGCTGAGAAGCGATACTTGTTAAGGGCGCAACACCACCACGGTTATTAATATTGGCCTTGAGCTTCCTGAGTTAGCAGGAGACAATACTAAGGGCCACACAGAGCAATCCTCCAAAACAGCCAACTTTGAGACTTTCTGTTATAAATACTCCATGTACTTGCCTGTACAACTTTGGAATTATTTCTTACATATATTTTGTAACTTTAAAGTACATTTCAGCATCCGTTTAGTGAAAGTACAATAAAATACAGGACCTATTATTCAAGACAGCTTTTACATAAAACATTGATTCAAACTGATATCTCAGTTAATTTTATTAGAGTGAGGAAGACCAGGATTCCCCGCTGGGCATAGGTGTTACACCTAGAGATACCACTCAGAAGGTGAATCTGTCTTGGCATTTTAGTTCAGATAAGGAGTGCGCTTCTAAAGGCAGTCTCCCATCACTTGTGCTCTCTCAGAGATCCCCTTCACATGAAATGAAACAGAGGGATGTGCTTCAAGAGCTCGCTGAACGCACTCCATTCACCAACCGGCATTTAGTCCATGCAACAAAAGGAGAACTAATCCGAGTGACCCTCCATCCCCAAAATGTGTACCTTAGATGGTTCCTTAGTACCAAACTGTTTTTCCCTGCAGAGCAACCCTTCCTGCTAATGTTGCCATATGTGTGTCCCAGAAGTGGTGGGGAAGAGGGAGTATGTGATAGAAAAAGCTGCTGACTGTCCTGCGTGGCATACACCGAGATGCTTCTGTAAGCTGGTGTGATGCTATAGCAGTGACAAATATAAGGGGAGGACATGCTTTGGTCTTGATAGTGGTGATTTGTGAAGAAATTAATTTGACCAAAAGGGCAGTGCCAACATTCCCTAATACAAATAAATGAACTGAAATATATGAAACTCCCTCTCCCTCCTGTATGTGCACACACACTTGAACATCATCCAAGCCTGCCTAAAGCTTGAGCCGCGGCTGCCTGTGACAGTTCCTGGCTAAAGACATCTCCCTTAGAAGAAACAGCTGGTTTGGGAAGGAGCACCTGTGCCTGTCCAAAGGAAGAAGGGTAAAAAGAAAGCCGTATTTCTACTTTTCTGGGCACTGGACAGCAATGTTATGTGTGTCGTGTCCCCCCCCCCTCCGCCCCCCACCAGAGGCCCCATTCCCTTCCCCTGAATGAGACTTCCTATACTCTAAACTTGCATGAATCTTATGTCTCATAAATGTCTTGTCACTGCCAGAATAAGTTTCATGACTAGTCCTGCATTCACTTTAATAAACAAACCCACAGTAAACAAAGTTAAGTTTTCTGTAAGGGAAAAATGAACCGAATTTGCACAGGTTTCTTTTGTGGCTCACCAATATCACAACAACACAGAAGAATGGACAAAAAACTTCTACAATCTCAGACCTGACTGGAAAACATGAAGTAATTTGCAGAACGAAAATATCCTTGCTTTGTTGATTCCTTTTTTGTTCACAAGCAAGAAGCCACTCTTGGTATCAACCAGACCATTCCTGGATGGAGTGGGCACCTGCCTTAGCAAAGCAGCAACAAGGCTCCTCACATGGAGCTGAAGAGATTCTACTGTGAAACTACTCCAGATTTTCCATCAAAGCTCATTTTAAGGATTTATAACTTGGACGGAGACATTCTTTCCACACTGCGATTTGGCATTAAAGAACTTGGCCCAGGGATCAAAATAACCCTATTTTCCAGCACTTCTTTTTAAGTGTGGGAAGGCAAATTTCTGATATATAAAGATGCAAAAATATTAAGACATACTTTTGTTCTTTTCTTGTGAGAAAACAGTGGCAAATAAGACTGCAACTAACTTTAAATATAAGCTCTCCATCTAGCTTGTACTTTTTGAGGCTTAGAAACTGATTTGAATTGTCTGGTTTCCTCTCATGTGGAAGAATAGCTTTGCAAATCAAAATAAACAAAATAAACTGTTTGCTTTCTGAGCTACATATTTTATAACAAGACACTTTAACTCCTACTTAGTTTTTCTCTGGGCTTTGATGTTTAAGAGTTGTTTGTCACCAACTCTATGATTTTAATATCTATAAATGTGTTGCACGCATTCAGCACACCAGTGAGGTGCTAAAAGTAACACCACGTTAAGTAAATATGTTAATGATTTCAAGCATAAGTGATCTGAGCCTCTTCTTACTGTCATTAATTTCTGTTAAAACAGGTCTTGGTGGTGAATGTATGAGTGGTAATGGTCATGTGTGCGCAACCATCTTGCCTTTTGCTACTTAGCTGAAGCTTAGGGAAATGAAATCATGCTTACACAGATGACAGCCTACACATGTACTTCTTCAGTTCAAGAAATGTAAAACAGCGTTTCAGGACTTGAAAGACTAAGGACGCAGCTCAGTACAATAGGAATACCACTTTAGGACTTAATTCCCTTTGATCACCACCATAATAAAGGCCTGCCCATTCTGATGATAATAATACTTAAATTAACAATCATCCAGCAGGCCGTGTCTCAAGAAGGGAGGTCCTTATGACCTGGGGACTGTCCTTCACCTGTGTTCAAGCTGCAGTGTCCCATGCAAATCTCCTAACATATATCCCATCTTTTGTGTTCTGCTACACATTTCTGTAGGACTACAGTGCCCCCCAAAGTAACGTCAAAGGTATGTGATTCATGACCCAAAATTTTTCCACCTACTATTTACCTCTGAAGATAATGAAAAACCCCTCTTAGCTCAGTATTAAAATAGCAACCTCAAGATCCACTCCTTCTGCCAAAAAAAAAGGAAAATAAATCTAGTAACTGTTAAATGCACCACTTCTAATTAAAGAGTTTTTTAATACCAAACTAGCACATTCTTATGCTGAATACTGACATACTGATATGTGAACTTCAGGTCTGAAGTCCAAGGAGGTTTATATAATGGATAATAATTAAGATGGATAATGATCTGAAATGTATATGTAGTACCTTCTGTTATAAGATTGCAAAGCCATTTATGAAGGATCAGGGCTTAGTTATGTAAAGATCCACCCTGATAGAAATGAACATTCAAGTTATTTATTGAGACTTTGAGACAGGTAAGATTTATAGCTCTGCTCACACAGGCACCTTTGCAGAAGCACTGGAACCTATTGCTTCAAACTAGTATCCAAACTATGATATCTGTATCTCTCCTCCTAGAAACAAGATGCAGATTTTTTGCTTCTTAATGTTATATCACAATAATATGGCATGAATTTTAGGACACAGAAAGAAATGACCAGACAATGTGGGACTTAAATCTGGAAAACACTTCCAAATCCTGGGCATACATGCAAACTGAAGGGCTTGTCATCACTGATTCCAGGCACAGACAAATACAAATCAAATGATCTGTTGGAGTCTATTGCATATCTGGCATAGCAAAAGGCTGATACCTGAAGAAAAGAAAGGTCTTGAGAGAGCTGTAAGAAAATGGAAGTTCAGCAACTACCTGACATTTTTTTTTTCTTCCCCCCTACAGCCACCACCTGACATGTAAGTACAAATGGTGCCATTAGCTCTAGGCATATGGTGGGTTTTTTTTTACTTCAAGGATGAACCTATATCTCTTATGACACAAAACAGTTGGTGCTTTTGTGTTTGAAGTCTGTTCTCTGGGTCCTCGTGACTGGCCATACACAGAGGACCCACCACCCTCTTCCTCAAGGGACTACTCTCCCCATCTGCAACTCTTCACTCGCTGCCCTATGTTTCCTTTTAAAATACACACTCTAGTGATACCCTGTCTCTTGGATAACAGACTAGAAATGAAGGATAGGGATTGACTAGCTCACTTTAAAGGGCCACTGCCTTTAAATTTAATTAAATCCATATCTTCTACCTCCCACACAATCACCCCCTGGGACTAAAGGCTTCTGTAAAGGATTAGGAAGGGGATACTCTCATTGCAGCCACACCACTATGCAGAAAATAATTCAAGATTTGGGAAGTTGTGAGCAGGAAGTAAAGGATGAAGAAAAAAGGGACTCACTGAAAACACAAACAAATAACTCTGCTGGCTAGAGATTACAGCATTCATTTTGGACTGTGGAGATTGTGCTCCAGCCTTTCCTTCCAAGAGCCTTTCTGTATTTTGTCCTACAAATGTAAGTAAGAAACAGAAATGATCCTAGTAAAAGAAGCATCATGTCCCCTCTCAAATGAGTCCCTAAACCAGCAGCCTACCACCTTGTGTCCCATCCCACGTTATGCTCAGTTGTTTTCTCGGACTGTGGTGCAGGATGGCACTAACGGCACCACTAGCTCCTCAGGTAGCTCTATCTGAGAAGGCTGGCACTCCAGGAGAGCCCACACAGCTGCTTTAATCGTACAGAGGCATGTGGAGTATCACTTTGGGGACTTCTATTGACAGCTCTCCATTTAGCGTACTTTTTTAGAACAAGCAAAACTGCTTTTTCTGACCATTCCCATTAACCTTCTAACTCCCTGATAAAATAAGAAGTAAAATAATTTAATCATGTCAGCTTTCTTCACTTAAAATCCCATTTCTGAGAACTGTTTGAGCTTTTTTTTTTTTTTTTTTTTTTTTTTTTTTTAAACAGGAAAAGAATTATTGCCAATGAATAATATTTCATTCTGGAACACTGGGGTTTTTTTTGCCAGCTGCAACTTTTTGTTACAGTAGGCAGGTGCTTATTTCACCTGCCCTTTAAATAAACCTTGCTGGTAAGGTGCTTGACTCTGTTGAGCCAACACAGCTTCTGAGCATTCTCAGAAGTACAATTTCACGTCTGTACAGATCCTTAATGTAAAAACCTGGGATGGCTATGGACAGACTATAAGTGCTGCCAAAATAGGCAGCTGCTGAGTGGGAGTTCTGAGGATGAGAATGATGGATATAGGCACCTAAAATGCAAGTGAGGTAGTTCATAGGAACATAAATTCTTTTGGGGGAGGAGGGAAGGTCATATTTCATATTTCAGGAATTACTGTACAAAGGATATCCTTTGTTAAAAGTCCAACCATTTACTACATTATTTAGTGCATAAAATGAGTATGGAACAGAATAGTCCTTAAAACAAGTTTTTCCTTAAATTCTTAGAGCTGTTCTTGAAGGCCTCTGATAATAGATGATGGCTTTTTTTAGTAAGATTTGTTGAATGTCTCTCATTTCAGATAGAAATGTAAGGAGAAATGCTTTGGAGGAACTTCCTGAAAACATATAGAACCCTCATGCATTTTTATTCTTTTTTTTTTTTTTTTGAAGAATTTATAAAATTAGGAATTACAAGTTGGAGTGGAAAGTGAAGTTTGAAATTTTATCAAACTGATATACCTCTCAAGATGTGCAGTCCCACAGAAAGACTTCTCAAACATTGCACCAGATGGCTTTGTTCTCAACTTCCCTGGGCAGGTTCATGTTACTTCCCTATCAGTAATGAAATCCCATACTTACATCAATGCTTCATTTTATGTTACTGTCATTATCTTGTTACAGGTTATAATGGTATTGGCATTATCTGCCTAATAATTATTCCTGAGTCACAGCAGTAAAACTCTTTTAAGTCTCAAGCTCTGATGTAGAAT
>NW_009226313.1:87320-93013 GCF_000690835.1 Fulmarus glacialis | reverse complement strand
AACCACTTAAGTTTCATCTGTGTCTCTTTGACCGAAAAAGATGTTCCATACATTAAAGAAGAATGAAAGTGGGCAAATGTCTTCTCTAGTGTGTGGTTTTACAGTAAAACAATCCCAACTCAGCTAGATAGATTTAAGTGAGTCTCTCCCAAAATATTACGTATCCCTCTACTGTGTACATGAATGTACTGTAATTCATCAACTTCAAATCCACAGAAGTATTCCCTTATAAACAGTTATTTATACTACAGTGCAGAACAGGTGACTGGTACATGTCAAACAAACTTGCAGGATTTGGATTCCCAAGGAACACTTAAAATGTCTGAAAATACTGTAGTAAAATACATACACTAGCATATGAATGATAAAGGGTCTTGTTTTGTAAGCCATTAAAAAATATTACATCCTGAAAATGTTATTTAAAATGTTCACAATGATACTCAGTGATACAACAGAGTCCTGTAAATAATTATCTTAAGAACAGGATATTTCAATTCATTGTGTTAGCATGCTCCAAATTCCAATCACACAACAGCCGCAGTGATACAGAGAGCACATGACGATACTGCATAACCAGCCTTGCAATGATGTTCAACCAAAAAACTGTTCACAGCATAAGGAACCCATCTGAATTCATCTGATGTGAAGCAAAGGTTATTTAAAAACGATAGCATGCACGTATAATTTCATGTTGTCCACTCTTCGCAAAACAGATGTTTACAAGTTTACTGAGCACTTGAGTTTACACGAGAGGTTCACAGATGTCCTTCAGCAGTTACTAGGTAAAACATTTTTTAAAAAAAGCGGAAAAGACCACAACCTACACTTTGCATTTGGATGGATTTTTTAGCTTGTGCTATGAAAACCTAAAGACCCAAGAAGAAAGTCAAGACTTGAGAAAATTTCTTAAATCCACAGGTAGATAGTATGGTTTTCATCTAATTGTTTTAGCTATACATATTCCAATCATTGAATATACATTATATAAGCAGAGTTCATGAAGAATTTAACAACTGAATGAATAGCAAGACCATGTGCAGAGAGGCTACGAAAATTAGGGAAGGTGTGTTGTTGGAGCACAACTTGTAGAGTTGTGCAAGTCCTCTGCTGTGTGCACACCCCTCTTGGAGCCCTTCACGGGAACATGCAGTGCAAACACCTCAGACTAGCTATGCCTTGCCCGGTTTCTTATGCCGTTTATTCAACTGACCGGACCATCTGAATTTGGCACAAGTGAGCCTTTTTTTGTGGAAAGCTGTCAGGATCTCAGTTTGCAGGGAAACCCAAACACTTCTAAACAAACGTCATGTATTTATTCACTCAAAGTCAGGAGGCAGAAAAAAGGCTTAAAGCAACAAACAGTTTTCTTTTTTCCATTGCCTAAGTTTTCAGTGTTCCTTGAAAGCATTTCTAAAGTCACTTCAGGCTGTTCTCTACTCCTGGCTGGAAGGTGCTGGCTCCTGGCCTCCTGTCACTGTGACCATGGAGTTTTTAGAGAACCATGCCAGATGCAATGTGGCCTGGCCCACTCCAAACCTGCCCACGTGCCCCTCGCAGGGGAAATGGCCTCTTAAACCCTGAAGCAATCCATGGGGATCCTGGAGCTGCAGGGCATCTGTATTCATGTCTCCTGGGTGAGTGGATTGGAAGTGCTCTGTTCCTTTGAACACCACATCTGCTTTTGTAAAAAGCCTCTGCAACCTTTCAAAAATAGTATTTATCCTATTTGTGCCCTTCTGTACATACTAGCTCCTAGTGATGCTCCTCCTTTCTAGCACCACGATATTACTCTCTTCACTCAGCTTTGGGAAAAGTAAACTGCCCTCAGACTGGAAAGAACCAAGATAGAAAATATTTCCTAATAATTACTTCTCCTGTTTTTTCATGAAAGATTATTTTTGCCATCACTTTGCCTTTGTCACTTGGTTCCTTTAACACATTCATTACAGTAATCTGGGGGACAAATACTATTAAAAAAACCCCTATAGCATAATTACCTCGTAGCAGATATAACAACCTATTCTCGTCAAAAGCAGTAAACTGCATGTAAATATAGAAAGCACCTAGAGATAAGAAAAAAGAAACCAAACACCACCACTTCTCATCATACGCTTGTCTGATGAGAAAGTTCAGGAGCTATGGCACTGCAGTGAGGACAGAACGTGTATATGGTCTTACCTTTAAGCTGGAATAAGAGTGGCTCTCAAACACTTTGCTGACCTCAAAACATCTTCCTGTAGAACTGTTTTGTATTCTGTATAATAATGTAAGCCTACTTAGAGCTGTTTTGTATTTTGTATAGTAATGTCAGCCTACTTACAGTAAGCATTTTTTCAACTACTTTTCACAGATGCCTTAAAAAGCAGTTCACTGATTCATTTAGGTCTGCTATGTGAAGTATTGTAAATCTTAACACAAGGAGGGAGTATTTCATACAGTACCAAATATTGAGAACTAAGAAAGAAAACAATTAGGAAAGAAGATATCCTTTCATCAAAGGACCTTATATCAAAGGTTTCATCACTGTTTTTTCCCTTAAGAGAGAATTTTAATATCTCTTAAGATGTCTCTCTGAAGATATCTCTAAATTAAGAGATAAGGTATATCTCTAAGAGACAGCTAAGCATACAGTTTTGCTTGGAGCAAAGGCAAATGCAAGGCCTCTCAGAGATTCAAATAAGTTTGGCAGAATGACTTTTTTAAAATTGCCTTGGTTGAGATGATGGACAAAGAAAAACAAAAAAGAGCTGACTAGAAGAAGCAGAGACAAAACTCAGGAACAGAAAAACCACTGCAGAAAAACAAAAATCACAGAATAACCTGAATAGTATCAATGTGCAGAATAAATAAACATTTCAAGCTAAGATTATGGCTGAAACAATCTTGATAGTATCAATGTGCAGAATAAATAAACATCTCATGCTAAGATTATGGCTGAAACAATCTCAGGATATGGGCAAGGAGATTGCTCTGGATTATCTGTTTTTTTCCTGTTAAGATAGAAGTTAATGTAAGGCAGAAAATGCATTTAAAAATTCTTCATTTTTTTTCCTTCTGCTGGGAATAATCTACTAAGATCTGAAATTTTTACTAGCTGTTCAAGTCAAAGGATTAGCACTGTACTTCAGTAAGTCCGTTTACCAGCAGAACACCCAATGTCATCACATCAAGCACAGGCAAGATCCTCTTCACTTCTATCAAGAATGTCCAATTGCAGCACATACTGATGCAAAAAACCAAATAACATTCCTCTCCTCACAAAGGAGTTAAAACACATTCATCTGTTTTCAGTTGGATCTTTCATTAAAATTTCTGGGTTTTGGTCTCCTCCTACCTGTACCACAAGAAATCAGAAATAACTCCACTGAAGACAACATATAAACTTTTTTGAAAGAACTAGGGCCTGGAGCTAAACAAACAAACAAACAAACAAAGAAACCAACCACATGTCCCTTTGGCACTGCTGCACAAATGGAAGTGTTCATCACAGCTTATTGTAAGCTTATGGTACTAATGAGTATCTGATGTCCTGTCTTGTTTGCAGATACTTAAAAAGCCGACTTGTTTCTACATTGGATCAATTGCTTCATTAATGCCATTCAAAACTTTGTGCTGCCCTAATCCTTTCTCATGTGGAATTAGGTGGTATCAACTGCTTTCCCTCACGCTGTCATCTTGGTCAGGCATCAAAATCAGTTCAAGGCAGGCAGAGGAAGCCCAGCACTCCCAGAAGCACAGCAAAAGCTGGGAAGGGAGCTCTCGGGGCAGGAGGTGGCACTGAGGCCACAGGGTGACTCAGGGGAAGCACTGAGGTGCAGGACGTGTGGTGACTAACCATGGTGGGGAAGGAATGTCACCTCCCACCCCCACATCATGCGAGTCACTCATCCCAGAGCTTAATGACAGGGAGGATGAAGGGGAGGAATAGCAGCGGGAGTTTACACAGGAAGGGACCTCTGGAGAAGCTGGGCTGCATCCAGCAACGGCACATATTCCCAGCTCAGTCCTCTCGTGCCCTCTGCTGCTCCCATACCTGAGCGGCTCAGAACAATCAATACACCAACTAATTGCAATGGAATATATCAAAGAATATATAACTTGCATAACTATGCTGCAATATTTCTGAGTTTTGCACGTTTATTTATATATGCGTATTCCATACCAGTTTGTCTGGTATGGAAATAAATAAGGCTGATCACTTAAAAGTCAGTAGTATTTAGAACAAGATAATTTCATCCAAAATGCAGGCATCTAGCCTGAGGTGAGCATCTAGGGTCCATCAATAGTCCGTGCCCAGAGAAACGGGAAACTATGAAGCAGTTTAACCCATGCAGGAGCCTAATACAAGAAGAATGAATTCCTCTCTGAAGATGCCTTTCAATAACCACAAAAGCAACCTAGAGGACTAGTTTAAATTAAATTCCTAATTTTTAGATGATGAAAATTGGTGAGACTAATCCCACCTGTAGTGCACAACTATCTTTAAACTCAAACCTTGACTCTGCAGTTGACTCTGGAGGCATCTGGCTAAATATTTGTAAATGGAATAGGAGGATCTATAGAAAGAAACAGTGCCCAGCAGATCCCATTCCTCACAGTTTTACTTTTAGTGAAATCTGTGCGAATTTATGTGTTGATTTCTAGTGGGGCAAGATTGAACAGAGTACGCCTGTTCTGGATTGTATTGTTCCTGCAGAGGGACGGCAGGAATTCGCAAGGCAGGAGCTTGTAGAGACGCAACTATTCCAGGAGGGGCACACCGATTCCCTAAACATCCATAACTCACTGTCTTGTTTTTGTTTTTCTAGCTGCACAATCAAAAAGCATCCCAGGCCTGGCATGTATATTGGTGTAAACAAGCTGGTCACACATTCACACATTCAAATATATTTAGTAGGAACTGAAGGCTAGGAATAAAAATACAAGCAGAGTTGTTGAGAATGGGATTTCATAATGTGCAAGACCTCTGTTTGGGGGCTTATCACACTGACGGAGGTGATATGGAGAGTAATAAAGTGAGAATGCATACACATCTAACTAGATGCCTAATAATTCAGTGCTTAAATAATCCCCTCCCTCCCTGATGGCAGTAGCTCCTTGTTATTCTGGCATCTCAACACTCTGGCCTCAAGTACATCGCTGCTCACAACATCTTGCTTGGCAGCTACCTAACCCCATTAGGTATTACTGTACCTTATCAGAAAGGCAAGATAACAAAGATGCAACACATGCACTCATTTATAGTAAATATCTGAGAGTTACCAATTCGTCTATGTGCCAATTCAGCTCTTTTTTTAAAGTTTTTTTTTTTTAAGATTAGCAAAGGCACTGAAATAGAATTTGAAATACATCAATATAATGCAATATGAAGCCAATACTTAAAATGATTTAAATATTGAGAATAAAAAACCTTACTACTCTGAAGACAGACATAAAAATATCTTACTCATAATAAAGCACAACATAAGGTGCCTTTTGTGATCTAGGTCTCATTCTGAGGTGTTAAATATGTCTTTACACCATAGCTTTATGGAAGCTAAAACATCCTATTCAAGTTTCAAGATTTCACTGCAAAGGCCCAGTTTGCCATTTCTATTTTAGGCTTTTGGGCAATTCTAACTGCTTTTAGTTCCAGACAAACACAACCAGGCTATCCTATTCTACGTATAATTTATTATAGGCATGCATTACAC
>NW_009226313.1:84435-87289 GCF_000690835.1 Fulmarus glacialis | reverse complement strand
GAAAGAGTGAGATAAAATCTTACAGCCAAAACACTACCACACTGCAGCAAAAATCAAATAGCACGCTGTCAACGGTGTTAACCTGATAGACCATAGAAATGCAGTCAACTGCTTCTATCAAGATCAGTTTATTCCATCTATGGAAATAAAAAACTAAATATGAGAAATAAAGTAACAGCAGTAAATTACTCTAGAGCATTCTTTCAATATAAAAATATAAACACGTCAAGCGGTATTAATACATTTATATGACATACACGGAGCACACACAGATGAACACAATAAATTGCTTTCATTCTCCTCTGATCCTGAGCCAGCTCTGTATCAGGCCAATATTTTGGCATTAATTAATGTAGCCTTACAACTGCTCCACCTTGTGCCAGCTGCCTAAAGCTTCCTGTAGTTCTCACGAACGATGGGGCTGCAAGCAATCCCCAGTTACACCGGCTCTACCAGCAGTCGTGACGCTCCATGGTCAACAGCCCACTAGACTGGCTGTCCCCCCCAGGGCCCTCACCGAGTAACCATCAGATACTGTAACAGATACAGTAACCATCTTATCTGGTGCTAGTGCTGCTCTGGGTCCTGCCAAGTCCGACCTAAACTGTATATATCGTTACTCATCTGATTATACAATAATGCAACCTTCAGAGTCCGGCATTGGGGGAACATATTCAGGGAAAGGGTCATACTTTCATGTAACGTTTTTAGCTCCGTTTAAACAGTGCACACATACATAACTAAAGCTGCTGGTAAGCTTTATTTTAATGTAAATCCTTGGTGAGAGAAAGGGAAGGGAATTATCAGTGCAATTAGCTGTGATCCATTCAATTATCAATGCCAACTTTTTGAACAAATCAATAATTTACTGAAAGAAATGTTCCCAGCCTGGTTTCCTAGGACGTTTGTTTCTAGGCACACATTTTATTTACACAAGGAAAAACTCCTATGAGCATGTAAAAATTACTACCTTTGTAGACAAACAGGAACTGTAGGGTTCCTTCTGTGTGTTTGTTACACTGTGTACAAGGAAACCACGTACAATTTGTGGTTGCTTCTTGAAAGAGTCACTCAAATGCCTAAATGAGAGTGAAAACTGGAAGCAGTATGATAAAAGCCACTATTAAGTGGCATCTTAGAGTATTATGGGAGTGGTGTATTTTCTTGGCTTGGATTTTTGGCAGAAAGGATCTGGAAAGGTTTATTTGGCAAAATCTGGACTCCATATATATTTTCAATTGCAGAGTGTTTCACATGGGGTAAGAACTACATCAGATCACTGACAGCCAAGGACAAGTATGCTATATCGACATCCACTTACACTGACAACTCAAGTGTTTCAGATTGTGGGAAAGAATGGCACTATTATCCCAAGACATACCGAAGAGGTAACTTACTGACATATGCCGACTTTTGTTGACGTGCAGCTGTAACCCTTTTCCTACCCTCAGTTTCCTTTTCAAAACAGTGGCATCCTCTGAACGGCAGCAATTCCACTTGCTGCCGGACTCTCGTTCTCCTGACCGTCCCCACACCCTCATTCACCGTTGCTTCAAGAGCACTTTTGGTCGAGTCATTTTGCACTTCAAACCACAGATGGTTACAAAGCTTTATTAACTCTGAAGGGACCCTTTCAAGAGAAGCTTTATGTAAACAAAGAGTGTGGCATCCATAACCAGCTCAGAGCCATAGCATATTCGAAACAGGTGCCTTTAGCCAACAGTGTATATTTGCCATTGCAACTTAAACAATCCAGAGTATAACCCATGACATCCTATAAAAAAAAATCTTTTTTTTTTTTTTCAATACATAGCATCCCTTTTTGCATCACACCAAAATCAAGTATAAAATGAGATAATCAACTCTCTTCCACGAGGCTAAAAGGATTAATAAAAGTACCTAAATGGCAAATGAATAAATCTATTGACAAACCTCCCAGGACATACTGTAAGCCAGAATCTCATTAAAGATGGTGTTAAAACTTAGCAGAGCACCTGCTTCTCTGTTTGGAAAAAGCTGATATGAATGCAGAGCAGCCAGAGAAAGGAAAAATTGACCCAAACCAGGTCAGAACTGCTTTCTCAGCTCCTGCCTTTTGAATGTGAAGCAAGAAATCAACCTTGCACCATAAAAGGACCACTGTAAAATAAACAGATTTATCTCTGATTCTGAAGTACCATATAGATTGTATATAACAAGAAACACGTTTCACATTTGCATATTGATAATAGGAATTTAACAGTCTTGCCTTGTTACATTTTTAACAGCAAAACAAATAAAAACACTATCATAATCAGTACAAGTTAAGCTTTTTAAAGTTTTCTGTTTCAGAATCTTTACTGGCTTATAGTAAATGTGCAGTTTCTCTCAACCTACTCAGCTAACAGGGAATGATGTTTTGCCATTAGGCAGAAGCAAACCCCAGTCTACTTTGTCTTTTGTATATTGCTTGTTACTATGATGCTATTACATTTGGTAACATGAAAATCAGCAAGTCCCTGCAGATGTGTACGACTGACTGTTCTGCCAGCCAGTGATCTTTTATAAATTAATTTTAAATTAATCTTTCCCTGTGCCAGAAATCATCGTTAATGGTAGACTGAAACACAATGTTTAATACATTGGAATGCATAATCCACTGACAATTATATAGAGGACTGAAATTCAGTTCTGCGTTCCTACATATTGAGTAGTCCATACATGGGCTTTTATACTAATTATGCAAGGGGCACAATATTAGGAAATGATGAAAATTTCCAACTCCTAAAGGGAAGTGCTGCAGACAGGGAGATGAAAACCAAAACAAACAAAAATATTAATGTCAACAACGAAACAAACAAGCGAGATATACTTG
>NW_009226313.1:647-84404 GCF_000690835.1 Fulmarus glacialis | reverse complement strand
GAGTGAAGGAGAAGCACAAACATTGTGAAATGTTTTTCAAGGAAAAATTCTGGCAAGAAAACTGGGAGAAGAAACAAATGACTGGCTAGCTTGTATATCACCTAAAAATCCCTCCTCAATATTTGTACTTGATCACAGCTCTGCCTGTTTAACTTGCGACCAAAGGAGCTGGGGCATGGTGCTTGACAGGCCCAAATATCATAGCGTATTCAAATACAGAAAAATGATAATTTTATTTTTATTGGGTATAAGGAAGTATCTGCTGCACAAATAATAACAGGTAAACATGTTGCTTTTATTCGCTTGAAATATGATGAAAATCCAAACAACTGCAGCAAAGGCTGAGCTGAAAATCCTGCTCTAGAAATACCGGGAATATATTATACTTTTAAGACCTTAGACTCATGAGACTGTAATATCATCAAAATACCCGTCAATTTAGGGGAAAAAACCCTTTACAAAATGCATTAACTAAAACTGAAAAAATAGAAAATAGCATGCGTACACAGGTAAGAAAAGCAACAGCTAGACAGCTGTGAACTAGAGAAAAGTAGAACTGCCAATCTTCTCCTATTGCCTCTTGTCCCACCCACACCACCAGCTTCATAATTCAGTAAGAAAACAAATCAGAAGGAGGGGAGGAAACTAGGCCACTATGCCAGGAATGTGTTTTTGATGAAAACATTAGTCCTGTTTTGTCCAACAGCAACGTTCAAACACCTCTCAAAGCAGGCCAGATGTTGGTTGGAGCAAACTATCAAGGCGCTGTATGTGCTTTTAGTCCATTCTGCCTCACATCGTATCGGCCATTTTCCCCTAAAGCCTCCACATTGCATCAATCAGCTCCTGACTGGAAGAGATTCCTCACACAGCTGAACAACATGGCCCCTTAAGCAGCCGCTGCCGCTACAAAAACTCCTGAGCTCTTCTCATCACTAACAGCAGTGTGCCTTGGCAGCACAACAGCTTGAATTTAAGGGCAGGACTGGGTCCTCTGCTTGGAAACCTGTGGAACCATCTGAACGTACCCAGCTCGTCTGTGCTTTCCCAAGAACAGCCTGCACCTTTTTATCATCGAGGCATATCGAAGCGTATCATTCATTTTAATTGCATAGAAGTTGAAGGCAAAGGAAAGCATAAGCTCTAACGTGGGGAGCTTGCAAGCTCATCTCAGACAATGCTCATCAGATGCACTGAGGCAAGGCTGACAGAATAAGGAGCGGTGCTGGGGTGGGAGGCTACATGGCAAACAACAGCTGGGGAAAACTCAGAACATTCAGGTAATAGTAGCATCCCGTTCCAAAGTAAAATCTCAGGAAACTATACTAGAATCACTGAAAAAGAAATAAAGTGGCAGAAAACGCATTTCGTGCTAATTACATTATTTCTACTCTGCCAGCTTATACAATCTTACATGAGCTTCAAATCATACTGCGGGGCCGATCAAGATTTTTAAAAAGCTGACGAAAATAAAAGCTCAGTATTCTGTCTTCTGCAAGAAGAACAAGGGACAGTCCAAAGCATCTTAACTTAGCAAGTAGAAGGAAAATGGTTCATGAAACTTAGTGCTCTTCTGACATCTGGAATTTACTCAAAAAATTACCCCTGCCTCCCAGTAGCCTGCCCAATCTCTGCAATTACACCAGCAAGACCTTTCTTTTTGGCACCTGTTACGTTCCCCAAATGACTGTTAGAGCCAGTGCATCACCACTAATGACGGGAAACAACTAGAGGATTTCTACTTCCACACTGCCTCTGAAATGCATTTCAGAAACAACAGCAGCTGTAATGATTTAAACTATAGCACCCCCCCCATCCCAGAGATCCCAAAATATTCTAGAAGGAGCTAAACAAAGTACCATGTATGTTACTAATTAAAGTACTAAAACATCAGGGAGCCCTATTATACTCCAGGATCTATATGCAGCTATATAAATAGGGAATAAAAGGTATTTCTTGCTTTAAACAGTGTAAGACCTAACTACAAGAGAGGACATTGCAGATGGATAGAAAAAGACATATTTAGGAGAATGCTGGACATGTCTACCTGGACTGTAAGTGCAGGTACAGTCAAACAAACTGTATTTCCCTGGAAATACTCTTGAGGGGTGCACGTCCACTCCCTCAGGGAATGAACCCTAGTCTCCAGCTGTGGTGTTTTCGTGCTTGTCCGATGCTTAATTACTAATCCACATGGCAAAGTGCAACACAGTGTGGGAGTACTGAGGCAGGTCACTGGAATGGGGTCTCCACCTCGCTGAGGGCAGCACTGTTTGGGCATGCATGGGGCATGTCACTATAATAGACAACACTCACCACATGTCAACAGCACAGTGAACATCAGGTTTACTTTAGGCATCATACTCAACGTGTTTTAACACTCAAGTCATACAGGCTTAATCAAGACCCTATAGCATATTTGGCCTGCTTAGAAGGCAGTTTTCAGGGCTAATATGATAAATATAAGAAAACTCCAAATGGTTTACATCTTATTTCCTACGGAGTCCAAAAAGTCCTCCTCTTGCTCCATGTTGAGATTGCAAGGAAGTTAGTTCATACCTATTTTGTTGGAACTTAAATGCATGATATATTCCTAGCTAAGAGTCTTCTACTTAGGTTTTCTTCTATTTCTCATAGGAATAATTAACATGTATCTTTTAGCACATTAATCTTGTCAGATGATGTGCCAAATCTCATTCGTGTTTTATCTCACTTCTTCTGGATTATTTTCCAACTATATTTAAATGCTGTTTCGCCCTCTTGAGGAAGACCGTGCAGAGTTTTTTCCAATCATGTTCATCATCTTTTGAAATTTCACTCATTCAAACCCTCACATCATGAGTGGCTTGGCACTGAACATGGTTTAATTATTATTTTAAAATATTGGCAATTGAAGCCAGAAAGGGAATTGACTAACATCAGTATGTAAACTAATAAAAAATATATCTTATTTTTATAATCTGTCACCAAAAATTAACATGCTGGAATTCTGCTGAACATTCTGCTGAGCTAATGCCACAAAGGCAAGAGGGAAAAGGCATGAGGAAAACAACTGCACTCCTTCTTAAACAGCAAGCCTCCTGAAAAAGAAATTTCTGAAGGTGCTGCACTCCGAGAAAATTCTCCTCTTCCAGAGCAGTGGCTGCCTATCCTAGATCTAAAACGCCAGCTGGTACACCATCTGAGAAATCACCACTGAAACTGTTTATCAACAACATAAAAAAAAAAAAGTGCATACGCTCTTTCTTTCTCAAATGAATTATTAGGGTGAATTTTTTTGTGAAGGAGAAAGCTCAAATTGCCTGGAAAACGGCTGCCTGAAGTGAACTGGTTCAGAAAGAGCTAAATTCTTCCACCAGTTTGTCTTTTAAAGCATGTCCCTTCCCTCCCTCCAACGCAGCTGTTCATCCTTGTAGCTCTTCCATACTTCTGAATTAAGCAGAGACACACTGTGACTGTTATTTTGACTTTCTGCCAATAGCCAGAAAACTGTGAGATAGCAAGAAGCTGGATCCCTTTTTCTCCAGCAGGTAGAGGAGCTCTACCAAGCCCAGAAGTGGGGGTGAGGCCTCTGTGCAACCAAGTGGAATGTGTGTAAAGAGCAGAGAAGTAAGAAAAACACAAAACAATGAGAAAAACAAATCCCACTCACTCTTCAGCAAGTGTTAGGCACCAGACAGTAGAAAAGGGCATTCAGGGAACAAAGTAAGAATAGGGCAAAAAACTCTTATTTAAATAGCCATAAGGGAGCTTTTATTTTTCTGCAACTCCTCCCCTTTGCTTACAAGATATAATCCCAGTGGTGTTTTATGCAGAGAGAGCGCTTTGAGCTACCCTATTTTTACATTCTTCTGAATCACTAGTCTCTACATGCAGATCCAAATGAATCCCAACAGGGGCCTCAAGATCCTCTTGCAAATGCACAGTTTACAAAAGAAAATGTTTGTAATACTCACACAGTGAATGAGGTTAACTGAAAGGCAAATTATTCATGACTCAGTCACAAAATTAAATGCTATAGGCAAAATACACTGCTGTGTAAAATCAATACATATCTTTTCTGAGGGGAAATTAAAAACCCTCTATAATACAGCAAGGTAGTAAAGAAAGTGTGCATGTGCTCTGCTTTCAATATCTGGCATTAGACGTTGGTCTATATAGCTGGATGTGCTGACCATTCACAAGTGAAGGCAATTACTATACAAAGGGGAAAAGTTTTATGATGTTTTGAGCTCTACGGATGTGTGACCAAACTTAATGAAGCACTGGATTATTTAGTGTGTTAATAGAGAAACAGCTGGGTGAACCAGATTCATATTTAATTAGGAAACAGTGTCAAGACTCTGTGCCTGAAGCCACTGAAAAATTATCTGTACAATGAATTTTGTTTAAATTGCACTACAATTTCCAGACTTTTCCCTCACAAATTTTAGAAGTGACACGACTAAGAAGAATCCTACAAAGACTAGCAAGGACTTCAACCAGATGTTCAGAAAAATATACTGGTCCTTTTTGTTTGATTGCAGAAGGTTCTTGTCACTTGAGCAGAGAAACTCCACTGCCATAAGGAAGGGTGCCGTGCTGGACAGGTAAGGGCGAGCAACCCCCAGGAGCAGGGACAAGGGCACTTCCCAGAGCAGCGGTGCCAGTTCAGCGAACTGGGAGGCTTCCAAGTCCTGTAGGTGCCAAGAGAATTTGGAGCTCAGGTGACCGTGGCCAGACACCAAGGGGAGCCATGGGTAATGCCACCCCAATCTTTCACGCCTCACTCAGCCTTCTTGTTTTCTATAATTCAGTCTCTAGTTCAATAATAAGGATTCTTAGCAATGTCTTAACTTACCCAAATATCATGGGCTCAGAGGACATTTATTCTACCAAATCGGGGTTCCCAAAGCTTAGTTTTGACTGCTTCCTTTTCCACCCCTGGTATAGCCCTACCGTGAAGGGCTAAGATTAATGTTATATCCTAATTCTCACCTGTGGCACTTCCTCTGTCTTCTCATCCAAGTTTCCAGACCCTGCCTGTTCCTTTTCTCACTTACCTATTTCCTCAGCCTCAGCTTTCTCCCAATCTCAGTTTCTCCCCAGTTTCTCTCCTCAGCACAGCTCTAAACTACAACCCCTTCATTATTTCATTGATGCTGTTTCCCCCATATGCCACCGAGGCCTGAGGAAGAGAAGTCCTGTTGCTCAGGGAAGAGCTTTCATTTTCTCAGTTCCCATGTCCAGTATCTCAGTGATTTCTGATTGCTGGGAAAAACAAGACCAAGCACTGGAGCATGTTCAGTACAAGTATAATTACGGGTGGTTTATTTTCTAAACTCTGAGTCTGTGCTAAGCTTGTGTGAACTGAGACTTTCCAACACTCACATCCTGTTCAAATTTCAGAAGATTTTTCACAGGGAAGAAGTGAAAAGCACTTTCCTGACCCTCCAGATTTCCCTTGCCAAATTCGAAGATTCTGCTCCAAAATAGAGTTGTCGCAGCTTCTTAGTGAAATAAGTCATAAGACTCTTCTCATTTTATGCAGCACAGTAGTGCCTGTCTCCATTTCATCTTCATTCTTAGAAATAAATGAAAGAAAATTTTATCAATATTCTTCTAAAAATTCTGCTTAAAGCCAACACCTGCTTTAAAAGTATTAGCCCATATATTTAAAGTTGACAAACCTATAAACAGCTGAAAACAAGGCCTTGTGATGGTCAGAGATGATTCACCACCCTCACATCTTTCAATGTATTTCGGAGATTGGCACTGAATTTCACTGTGCCCTAGATGTTAGGTCTCTAAATCACTTCGAAAATTTGCTCACAAGCTTTCCCTGAGCTTTATTTCTCTTTGGAGATCTCATGGCATATACGGGGGATGTGACTATCTCCTCACTGGAAACAAAGAGACCGATTATGGGGTTCTTGTCTCCTTTCTGCATTCTACTTTAAAGGGTGGATATCTCTGAACTGTAAAGTCAGTGAGAGACACTAATCTCTCACTCAACCCTAGGACAGTTGTGTGCAGACCCTCAGGGAGCCTACATGACCAGATGTCTCACCTCATGGACCTGACTATTAACTGCAGTGTACGCATCATCTGTCTGCAGTTATAAAATCTCTGCCTGAAAAAGAAATAGAATCGGGACTAAAATCCACAACATACTAACGGTCCAGTGTGCTAATTAGCTGGCTGGAAGGAGGAACAATAATAAATAAGCCCTTGAGTCAGAAGCCAGATGTGGCAGAAGCACCCTGCAGCTGCTGGGCAGGCTCAGGGGAGGCCCCAGCCCAGGACCCTGAGCAGGGGGTAACTGCACCCCCCTTTGCTATGGGGTCTCTGGCATGGACACTGTGGCACTCAGAAATGGAGTGATATGGTCCCAAAGCATAATCCATAGTTCAGCAAGAGTATTTTTTTCATTATGTTTTAAGCATATAGCATGTAGGGTGGGTTGGTTTTTTCCATCCAAAATACAAGTTATAATTTTCTCCCAGTCCCAGCAGACCACAACCCATATTCTAAAAATAGGGCTTCTTCAAGTTTCTCAAACAACTATAAAATAGGCCTATAAATGAAACGATTGCCTAAGTAAAGTAGCCTTCTCAGAAAGGCTCCTTTCCCAAAAAGTATTTCTTGTATATCTATTCATAAAGAAAACATCCCCCAAAAAGGTGTTCTTCAGTCCTGAACTGGGATATAAAAGGCACTACAAGTTCTGATTTTTCTGTGAAAGTAGATTACTTGCAGCATCAAAAACTACCTGTAGTCAAAAAACGTGCTATGGGCAAGTAAACTGTTGTAATGGGCTGCGTGGGAACTTCAGGTGAACAAATTGGCTTCAGGGAAAAAAAGTCACCCCTAAGGAAAATGAATGAAGATTGGAAATGGAAGCAGAGCTGGGCAAGCGTACACTTTGAACTCTTCTGAAAGCACAAAAGGGGAAAAATAACAGTTAGAAAAAGCCCAAGAAATACGTTAGAGGAATTTGCTTATTACTGGAGAAGTCACAGAAGCCATTTGTCAGCTGACATGAAGCCTGCTAGGATCCTAACGCGCTGTTAGCTACTTTGTGCCATTAACTGACTTACAAGGCATTGGGAGATTCTAACAACAGCGGGTGAGCAATTTCTTTCAGAAAAAAAATATGCTGTCATTTCATTGGTATCATTTGTTTTACAGTACTCACAGTAACCTCGGAGTTTAAACAATGCTCAAGCAAAAGCAGGCATGAGACTGCAGGCACAGGAAGGTTTGGGGTTTGTTTTTATTCAAATAGAGGCAGCAGCACTCGGGCTCAGAGTATTCGGATCTGTTTTCCTGTTACGCTTTTCCTTCGTAATAGCTGCTTTTCATTTTTCTAAAATACAGCAATAAAACCGGAAATTCCATAAAAGCCGTCTTCTTTTATACGAAAGTAAGGGGGGAGGGGGAACTACAAAACCATATGGAAGTCAATTAAATGCTTTATTTGTTCAGCAAAAAAAGGGACCGTGTATTTCCTGAATCAAATTTGTTTCCATTGTCCTTCTGTGGGTAACTGTTTTAGGGAGATCTTATACAATGTCAGTCCTCATTCATGACTTTTCAAAATAAGAGACTGCATTCTGCAGGTACATGGTTTTACAGCTGAGGTTAACTCCTTAAAATCTTTGCTTCATGTTTACAGTGATGTAACTGGAAGCAGACAATGTCCTGTTACAATTTCAGCAATGCAGGTCCTATATAATTCTCAATAGTTGTATAATAATAGCCGAATAATTTCTGTTAGTAACAGAAAACAAATCCTTAAGGGAAAAGGTAAATTTGCTTTTTTGTTGGTTTGTTGGTTTTTTTTTTTTTTTAAATATCCACAGATATAATATGCATAAGTGGACAGTTTGGGACAGCATTAGATATAGGGCCCTGATGAAGATCATCTGTCAAGAAAACATTACTTTCAGCCTAATTCTTTCCTGTAATTTTTATTCACTGGATGCTAGACATGCAGTGTTGTATTAAATATTCAGCATTATTGATTTTAAGGTGATTTAAGAGAGAAATGAGTCACCAAAATCACTCTTCTTCGTTGCTTTAGCATTGTCCTTTCTTAACCTTTACACTTTCAGCTGCTATTAGTCCTTTGGGGCTCAAACAATAAGATTTTACATGCAGTCACCTAGCACAGTGTTAATTGCTTCAGAAATAGTATGAAAAGTAATTAATACCTACTGATGCTTAGATGTTCATTAACAAGTTCTCTCACAAATTAATGTATACATCAGAAAATGCAATGTATACTGTAATTATATCTTGCTGTGTATAATAAGTTTCTAGCAGAAAAGGAAGAATGGCAAATGTTTATCCCAAGGAAACCACAAAAGGGGAAGAAGAAGAGGTAGCCTGGAAGTTTTGACATGCAGTTTTAATTTACCTGTACAGAATGAAATTGGTATTTTGATGACAACAGCTGTAGATAGTATGTAAGAGCAAGAGAGGGACATAATAACATAGGACTATGATTGATGGAAAGTTGGAGGAAGTGGAATACTGTTTTGGATTAGAAAGTCTCATAGTCAGCTTTTTATACAGCATCTGAAGAGCTCAAAGCACATTTCTTTTTATTCTGCACAACAAGTAAAAGAAATCTGTGCTTGATTATTCTCTTTGAACAAATACTCTGGCATGTTTTTAAAATACAGAAATAACTGCTTATTACTAATTTCCAGAGTTGGATTCCTTAGCCATTAAATTATCACTATATCTAAGTGAGCTCAGAGATAAGACTTGTGCATTGCTCAAGTTTTCATAGACAACATTGAAAGAAATGTGAAAGTACAAAATCATCAGCATATTCTGTTAAACACAACATCCCAAGCCAAACAAATTAATGACAAACATTCAAAACAGATCAAAAAACTGAGATAAAATGATACAAAAAAAATTCATCTTGAGACATTGAATTCGTTATTTACAAATTATATAAACTGGTAACTTCTTCCTTCACATTATCTATCTTTGGATGCAATCATGTAAACACATATAATAGGCTCTTTAAGAAAAGTTGCAAGAGTAGAATACAAAGCTGGGAGCTTCAGACAAGGAACATGATTTACTTCATAAAATGGAAGAATCTGAAAATTGAGATGTTTTTAACTCTTCTGAAGGGCGGGGCAAGCGGGGAGTTTTAAAATAAACAAACATCCAAAGTGAACCATTAGCCAACATAAAGGGCTTATTTTAAGGCATATATCCAGGAGCACTGGTCACATAATATGAACTCAAGTACCAGCAATAGGACACACACTTATATTAACTATGGGTACACCATTGTTTCAAAAATGCTCCATTACATGGGAAGATCAGTGGAGCAAGTTGGAGGAGATACGGCTGGAAAAGGGAGTACATTTAGAAGAATTTATGGCCATAGTGAAACTGGTCAATTGAGACCTGATTTAGGAGCACTTCGGGTCTTCTTGCTGACATTAAGCTTTCAGCAATATCTGTAGTTCCAGCCGTGAGTTCCCTTTGTATCACCTCCCAGAGGTTAGCTAAATCCACCCCAGCACAAAATGCCCTACTCATTCTTACCTTAGTTGCTTCTCAGCTGGATCCTAGAAACACCATTTTCCTATGCACAAATATTTCAGCAGTCATCAAACTCTATCTGGGAAAGAATACTACAGCATACTCAGTGCTATAAGCTACCTAGACGAGGGCAGGCTGGGTAGCTCCTAGATCCTGACTTCTTGCAATAACTTTGACAAAAGCCACGGTTTAAGACCTCATTTTCAAGATATTCCCGATCTCACTTTTGTGAAAAAAAATTCTATCAGAAAACTTTGACTAGCAGTTAGGACACAGCTAAAATCCCTTTAGAAAGAGAAAAACATCATCTGTACAGAAGCCCAAGTTTTCTTGAGAGCCAAGGCACCTTTGTGCCACTGCAGTGTGCATCCTACAGTTGGGAGTCCCAGTGCTAAAAAGTATGTTTTGACAAGAGTCAAGTGCTGCAGCGAGATCAATAAGTTTAAAGAAGGTTAAACCATCTAATTAAAGCTCATAGTACATTCTCTGATTCCCCAATAAGTGAAATTTACTCCCAGTACACTGTTCTTTTCACTTTTTCAATCAAGCTGAAAGTTTAGTTTAAGTTACTAAAATACTGATATTCTTCAGTTTCTCTTTCTTTGTTTTCTCTTAGAAACATAATTAGATTCAATAACACCATGGTAAATTAATATTAAATTGCTATATTTATGCACATAAAAAGAGAAAATGAAAATAAGAATTATTAAAGAGATGGGTAGCTAAATAATATATCATACATCCATGTGCGTGTGAGAATTCTCCATGTTTCTTTAGATTATATAGCAAATAATGAACATTACACATAGGAAACTAAACTATGGCTTTTCCTCATGGATGCATGAGGAAACATCAAGACTTAAGTTACATGACATGGCACAAAATGATGTCTTGTTCTATTCGTCTCCTGTCATCTGCTCCTACAACTATATTTGCCATCACTAGCCTTCCCCAAAATTGGATAGCCATCGCCCACCTTACTGGACAAACGTAATTCAATACAGCAGAAAACAGCCTGACAGTTAGAGGGAAATAATTATTGAAAAGATGGACAAGCTGAATCAATTCAGCAAAGAGTATGGCAAAACCAGCGCTGGCCCCAGGCAGAAGAAGAGAGCACGTGGCCTGGAGCAGGACTGGAGGGAGCAGGTGAGGAAAGAGCAGGAAAATGTCCTCTCCATGCAGAAGCATTATTTCTGCTTAGCTTTATCATCAAACACTACTTTGGAATAATATTATGTATTTGCTGTTCTTCTTCCTAGCTTCAGACTACCTCTGAAGCAAGCTTAAAGGTCAAGACAACAGAGTATAAAGTACTGGTAAGTAAAAGCTTTCATCCTCAAAGAATTTTCAGAAAAGCATCAGCGAAGAATGTATTAGCAAGGAAAATGAGAATACAGCATAAAACATTGTAAATAGCAAAGAATCCTGTGAATAAGTTTTAAATTGTTGGGCGTATATATGCTCTCTCTTCTTAACTACCATGTATTTAAATACAGGCTTTCAGAATACAGAATGACTCTTACTTGTTTATAAGCTTTAAGCCCACACCTTCTTTCCAGTTAAACTGAGTGAAGATATACAACGCTTACTTTGCTCAGATCTTCTATATTATTTTTTTAAATGAGAGAAAAATCTAATTAAAACCAGCTAACAGTAGCAGTTAACGTAACCTCTGTAGACAGATTAGCATCTGGAAGTGACAAAAATGTTACCTTCCCCGTTCTGATCCTTGCACTGTAACATGGTCGTCAACGCAGTTGAGTACATGTTGTGAAGCACAGCACAATGAATGCACGAGAGCAAGAGGGAACGGCATCTACATGTATCCAAAATGCACACACCAATTAAATGGGGAAGCCTCAGGGCCATCTCTAACTCCTTTGTTTATATCTTTTCCACCCAATTGTTCTCTCTCTGGCTCGTCTGTTAGAAAGGACGGGATGTAACCCAACAGATGACTAACTGTGTACAATCGAACCCATTTTGTTGCTTAACCCCAGCAACTGCCATATGTTATTTCTGAATCATAAGGACCCTTGTCTTTAGCTATCTTGCTGCAGCAACCCAGAGTATTAAGAAAAAATCTTTCTCCTCTCTTTCCTTAAGCCAAACAACAATTTGCAGTGAAAGACAGAGTAAAGATCACCTTCGATATATACTGTCTGCAACAACCTAAATGTCTCCTAAACATAATAGTAAAGTTTTGTTAAATATTTAGTTAAAAGTCATTCTTTCAAAGCATGCTAAAGTCAATGAGAATTTTTTCAAGGATTTTAATGAGCTTTGGGTAAGACACAACTGTTTTAGGTTACTGACTTCTATTGCTCCATGGGCTTCATTTGATACTCAGAAATAAATACTAAAAGTTACTTAATAATCGTATACCATGTAAACAGAGATGTACACTAAAACACAATACTCAGCTGGTTTCCATCTCAAAGCTCAGAAGCTTATAATAATGCAAAAGCCAGGTGTATGGCACTGACCCAGACTTACAGTGTCAGATCTAACTTCAGTAAAGCAGCCCAGCATGTATTTTATAACAAGGTTATAAAATTTGATATGAGAAGTGGTAATGGCAATCTTCAACATCTAAAATGTATTTTGCAGGGTTTTGAAATTAATAATTTTTTCCATTAGATGGTTTTACAGATGGACATACCATAAAAACAGCATACTTACTTGTACCATTATGTCCATTGCTATCAGTGTTTGGTAAAGCATGCCATTGCCATGTGAAATGAACTATTATTTTTGCACTGTTATATATGATACCATATTCTGACTATATGCTTATTATAGCATTGATTTTACCCACAGTTTATAATTTGATGATCCTTCAGGGTCACAGATCTACCAACCTTTACTTCACCTTTACACACACACTCATAAAAAGGAGCTTTAGGCTTCCGTGAGGCTTCCTGATAGTTTGCAGTAGAAATAACAACTGAAAGCACCCACCTGCATTGGATATCTAAATCCATTTTAAAATTTGGTTGAACCTTTAAACACAAAAAAAGTGATGCTTTTGTGCCTATTAATTCTTAAAATGCTTCTACTGTCATGATTTACATCAAAGAATTGCTTGAGGATTCCTGTGGTTATGGTTCCCCGCTCTGTGTGAAAACTCAAATGGACAAAGAAAATGGTGCTAGGAAAGCAAGGTTTAAAGATAAGATCGTCCATTAGTGGCTGGCCCAGTTCCTCCTGCAGAGGACAAATGTTTGGCAATAAAAAGAAAAGTAATTCCAACAATATTTCAAAAGGGACCTGCACAGTAAATGTGGTCCAGGTCTTAACAAAGAAATTAACTGCCTGAGAACTTTCTCTTTTCCCACTTCCAGAGCATTAAAAAGGTTGCACATAGAACAGTTTCACTATTCGTTGAAATACTTTGTCACAGAACCCAAGAGCACTGCCGACGATCAGCCAGTGCTGCACAAATCATCAGGGCTTTACACAAGAACCTCGGTGGTGGTTCAGCAATGGAAGTGCTGTATTCATACCTCAATATTAGCACTATAAACCTTTTGCATTTCAGTGTTTTCATGCCTTTTTAGTCACTAACTATGTGAAAGGCCAAAGCATGTTCACACATGTAATTAAAGTCCCCCCAAACTGTCCAAATAAAAAAGGATAAAGTATACACTAAGAAACACACATCTATGGGCAAAAAGAGAGGCTTGAGGATATAATGTGTCTCTTACAGCTATAACTTTATGATGAATCTCATGACTGAAGAAACATTTCAGAGTAGAAGGAAATAAGGTTTTGCAGGTTCATAGATGAAATCAAATAATGACAGAGATAATAACTTTATAGTTTTTAGCATAATTTACATACAGTGACCACTATTTTCCAAACTGATTTGAGAATCCCATTCTCAAAACCGAGATTGTTCAAAGATACTTCAGAAAGTCACTTCAACATACTCCTAACTACTTTTAAAATCTTCCACATTTACTTCATACATGCATATATCTGCTGCCTCACAGCGTTTAGAACTGCATACCTCACTCTGACAGTCAGTGCAGGTGTGCTCAGTTGTCACTCCCAGCCTCTGGAATATTGCAGCTCTGAGACAGACAATTAGTAATTACCTTTGCTTAAGATAGTCAATGCCCCAAGTAAGGAGAAGCCCGTAACTCCTAATCTAACACAGAAAATCAGCCCCTCTTCTACCATACATCTGCTTTCCACTGGCAGACTGCATCTCACTGCACAAATATAAAATTGAGACAGATGAAGACCACCTCACCATCCTGAAAATGTTACAAATTACCTCAGGTTCCAGTGAACAATCTGGAATTTAACACACTGGCAAGAACAATGAACTGCTATCTGTATGGTATCCTATACATCTATTGCTTTTTGAAGTAGATCCAAAATTTGGAAGTCACTGTATGGAACGGTACACAAATGATTCAGTCAAACACCTTAATTTCTTCACATTGAAATCTTTCACAAGACTGTAAGCTATTCCCTAAAAGAGCATGTATTCCAGCCATATAATTTCAGCTTTTCATGTCTCTGGGTACAAAGGGATCTCTATTAAGATGCTGCAGTTTACACCTCTCTGTACAGATATGGGGTTTGAAAAAGTAACATACATTTAAAGACAGATAAAGTATCCGTGAGACTTTTATCGCCATCGTTACAAATAAGCATTTATAAGTAACTGGGTTGGCAAGATCTGGCAACGTTACTGTAAAGATGCAAATCATTATTCCCAATGCTGCTGCATGAAAACAAGACAAGGACACTGGAGTTTACTATTTTTACATATTCTATTTTTAAATTACTCTAACAGTCATCAAAGGCCTCTGAAATCTGAAAAATGTGGAATTTCTCTGTTTACCCAAAGCACGGATATGATACAGAGGATAGCATGTTTCTCAATGATGACTGCGTCAGCTGCCACTGGCAAAGCGATCTCTTGGGTCAGAGGACAGTTTAGTCTCCAAGCTTATCTCAGTCATTGGCCTCCTTGCTGTGATCTCCAGCAGGGTATTAATTGGTTCCAGTTGTAGTGTGGACTTCTGAAATATCAACATCTGTTCACATGCAAGACCACACACTTATCCTACATAGGCCATCACATAGCTAGTTACTACTGATCTGGACTTAAACTGAATCACAACCTCTTAGAAGTAAAAGGCTCTATGCAGCTCTCATTAGTTTGACTTTCTATTAATTACTGTTTTCTATTAATTCCATTTAAATTTATATTATTAATTTCTAATTTTCCTTATTTAAACTTTTTTTGTGTCTTTTTTTCTTGAGATGTGTTTTTGGAGGGATTTTTCTTAGCACATTGTCCTGGTTTTCGCTGGGATAGGGTTAAATTTCTTCCTGGTGCTGTGTTTTGGATTTAGTATGAGGAGAATGTTGATAACACACTGATGTTTTCAGTTGTTGCTAAGTGCCCTCCTAGTCCAAGGACAGCTCCCATGCCTACTGACTGAGCTAGGTACACAAGATGGGAGGGAACATAATCAGGACAGCTAGCCCAGCTGGCTAATGGGGTATTCCATACCATGTGACGTCATGCTCAGTATATGAATGGTAGGCGTGATCCAGGAAGTACCGATCGCTACTTGGTTATCGGTCAGCGCGGGTGGTGAGCAATTGCATTGTGCATCACTCCTTTTGTATAGTTTATCATTACCATTATTATGTTCCCTTTTCTGTTCTATTAAACTGTCTTTATCTCAACCCATGAGTTTTTCTCACTTTTACCCTTCCTATTCTCTCCCCATTCCACTGCGGGGTGGGGGGGAGTGAGTGAGCGGCTGCATGGTATTTGGCTGCCTGCCAGGTTAAACCACGACACACATTCTCTGAGAATGTCTTTAAACACAGTTAGGAAGATAATTGAAGCACCAGACAAATAAGAAAGCATTAAACTGAGCTAAGTCAGGAATGTCCAAAACCAATGTAATTGTCACTGATAAATGGTGTATGAGTTTAAACCTTATTTGGGATTTTAAACCTTATTTGGATACTAAATAAAGTTTAAGACAGTTATTCTTAAGAGCATTTTGACTAGGTGATAAGGGGCTGTAGAAATCCAACTATATGCCCTTTTGCACTGTTTAAATGCTTTGATCTGCAGACAGAAATTAATGGATGTATGTACAGTAGATGTACAAATGAATGCTATCTTCAGAAATATGATTATAAGGACCCAGTAGCAGAGATGTTCCTGAAGTGGTGGTTGGGAAGCTTCTGCAGGGGCACAGATCTCCTGAGTTAGGAACAAATGGACTCCTCCCACTAAATTCTCTTACAAATCCTGTTTCACTGAAGGTTTTTAATAGGCTATGGTCTAATGTCAGCATTTACGGAGACCTGAATTTCATTCCAGAAACACAAAATTTAGTTCCACTGGTACAGAGGATATAACTTGAAACAATGGGTTAAATTATGTGATAAGTTGGAATCTAAGCATGATCTGCTTTTTCTTTATTTGAGGCTCCCAGAATTATGAAGATTATATTTTTCAAGAGCTTATCATTCTCTTTAAACCACGTAAGAATCATTGAAATTTTTAAAAAAGATAAGGTGGCAAAAAAACCCCCATTCTTATTTAATATAAATACTATGTTCTTCCTCATTCTTCAGCACAATTCACCTAAATGAATAGGCCCCAAATGGAATTCCCACATTATGTGAAAATCTCCAATTTGTCTGCAAAATTATTGGAGCTCTGTTTTAGTTGGCTTTTGCCATATTTAGCAGGGTTTGAGGTCACTATTAGCTTGATTACAAAAGCATGAAGTCATTAATATGCATTAGCTGATATAACCTAGAACTCTATGCATCAAATTATCTTTTTTTTTCCCTCAAGTGATCACAGCAATTAAATTCAACCCTGATAAATTGGAGCGAGAAGAAAAGTGATAGTAAAGACTCATTAGAAAATAAAATGCCCTGTTAGAACAGCCTGGGCTGTTCAGATCACAAGATTTTGACTCATTAAGGGCGGTTGGGCGGCCTCTAGCTGAAACTGATGCAGAGTTTGCAGGAACCACCATAACTCTGAACCTCTCTTTCCATACCATGTCCAACTGCAGATTTTTTATGTCCCTCAATGATCTCGTTTTCTGGATAAAGCTGAAGCATCACAGTTTCCTGGACTCCTAAGCAATTATTACACAGTAGGCAACATTTTGTACAGGGAAGTTTAATTATTTGCCATCTATGGAGCACATCAAGGAAATCTGATATCGACAAACAAAATCTGGACAGGGAATGAAGAAAAAAAAAAATTACTAAGCTAGTTGCTGAGTTTTCCTCTGTCAGTTTTGTTGAACAGTACCTATGATCCTATTTACAGGTGTGAATACATCAGTCAATGCAATCTTCCGGAATGCTTATAAAGGAGCATATTTGAAATGATCAGGCTGAGATATAGAGTCCCAGCAAAGCGTGGGAACAGAGCAGTTCCAATAAATGACAAAGGTATATAAAAACCAGGTATTAAACTGACTAACCTTAAACCTTTTGCTACCAAGCAGAATCCATAAGTCTTTCTTAGGCATCTAGGCTACTTATATGGTTGCAGAAAAATAGGCATCACCAAAAAGCAGTCTAAGTGATCCACTTATCAGACTTACAACTGGGGCTCATCTAAAGAAATACTTCAGAGAAGAGCATGTCCAAAGATGGAGACTCAGGTAAATGGCTCAGAGAAGCCTCCATTTTCTTCAGTTCCTCACAGGATTCATGAACTAAGCAAGGCTTACACTTTTCTGTCACAGATGAGGTGGTGAAGGAAAGATGATACCTGCTTCTGTACTCTCAGTATGTTGAAAGGACTTGCATGTTCCTTTTCCCAGTATTTCTTTGAGCTTGTACATTAAACAGACACTAAGTAAACAGGCCTTAAAGCAAGACTGGAAGTCAGGGCCCACCTTTCTGAAATGACTGACGGACTCAGTGAGATGTACTAACATGTTCTTCTCCGAATCTTCCATTATTGGCAGAGAAATGATTCAAATCCAACAGAATAGGAGGAACCTCACTTTACATTTGCCCATAGTCTGGTGATTTCAGCTCTCCTCCATGAAGTAGGAGAGGCGGGTTTGACTCCCTAAGTACAAGTCAGAACTTCAGACTCTTCCTCTCAGGTGTCTGTAATCATCAGACTTATAAAAAGATACGTGTCATTTTTCACGCCTTTTTATTTAAAACAAAACCCCCCAAAGGTGGTCAATGTATTTGCATTGAAAATGCAAAATGCATTTTTAAGAGCTTCTGATTGGTGGGAATATCTTCTGGTCCACCAGAAAGCACACAGGCTCTTCTGCCCAGGTTTTAACCTCTGACACAGAGAGACGTCTGGTAAATTTGAGGTACTGAAGGATAAGGTGTCAGGAGATGCTGGGCTGAAAGACTTCAGTCATCCTGCTGTAGACACTTACGTTCTTTATTTGATCTAGCCTGGCATGCCCTTCTATTTTCTGTGGAAAAAATTCCTTGCCTGATGAAATCCACCCATCATGATGTTTTATTAAGAACAAAATGAAGGCTGTTTCCTTGTGTTCACTAACACTATGACTTTACTGCTAATTTATGTGCACACTTTCAATTCCCTCTCTCAGTTGATTTTTTAAGCCAAATCAACCTGGGGAGACACTTATGAGTCTTGATTCTGTGTTCAATTTCAGCAAGGAATCAATGTTTTACTTAACTAAGGGAGACATTAAGAGAATATTTCAATGTTGAACTCTACTAACCCACATTTTTTCATTTATGACATATGAAAAACAATTCTTAGGAACTTTTTCATTCATCTTGTTCAGAGCAGAACTCATCTGTAATCCACAATGCACTAAGAATGACACGGAATTAATCAACAGAATTTCTTTACTTTACTCCAATTCCACTTAGCCTTTTAATTAAAGCAAAACTTTTACTCAAATGCAGTAAAAAATTTAAAAAATAAAATCTTACCCTATTAGTCATTCTAACTTCTTTTGAAGAATGCTCATCACTTGTAGAGATGAATCTGTAAAGCAGACTTCAGAAAGTTCATCCTTATCTAAGTTACTGACTGTAAAGGCAAATAATTCTCTTCCCTTTTTGGTTCAATACAAGAACTTTGTTCAGTTTTCCCCAGTGTCTGGGAAAGTGACTGAAAAGTACATCCAAAATTTAACTTTTTTAAGCTAAAGCTAATATTTATTTTAATCAAGTTCACTAACCAACACAAGAGATGCCTAGACAGACTGTTAGACACAAAACCCAGTATAAAACAATGAGAGAGAGAGAGAAATAAACTATCCTTGCATTTGAAATCTCTTTTTTCCCCCAAAATAAGAAGTTTAAAACTCGGTATGAATGTGAGAATGGCCATATTTGGTACGAGCAAAAGATCGTCTAGTCCACTAACCAGTCCTTAACAGAAGCTAAAAAGAGGATGCTCAAGAAAGTATGCGAAAAAAAAGCAAGTATACATAACACTCCTTCCTTATATCTGCAGTTGTCAAACATTTTCAGCTGAAGAATTTTAGCCAGATGTATTTTTTAGTTAGTTAGTAAACTACAGTGAATATATCTTTTATAAGCTTGTTTGGTCTCCTCTTGACCTCATGTAAACTTTCAGCATCACAACATCCCGTGGCAAGTGGTTAAACAGCTCAAATACCAGTTGCATGAAGAATTACCTTGTTTGTTTGGTTTTTTCTGAGCTTGGCCTCTATAGCTTCACTTGTGGCCTTCTAGCTATTCTATCAGAAGAGAAAGAGGATGGCTGTTCCCTCTCCATTGGCATTCCCTCCACGCCATTCTTGATTTCACAGACTTTTTTCAGTCATGTATTTTGCAGACTGAAGTTCACTTAGTCATTCCTTCTACAGCAATCATTCTATATCTTTGATCATTCTTGCTGTGTTCTCAGCAACCTTTCCATTTCTACTTCATCCTTTTTTAGATGGAAAGACCAGACGTGCAAAAAGTATTCAAGATGTGTATTTAAGACAGCATGAATTGGCACAATGGCATGGATGGTGAAATGACATTTGCTACTTCCTTGTCTATTGCTTTCCCAGTAATTCCTAATATTTAGCTTGCCTTTCTTACCATATTGAACACCAAGCTGACATTTCCGTAGTATTATTGATCATAATTTAGATTGGACATTAGGAAAAATTTCTTTACTGAAAGAGTGGTCAGGCATTGGAACAGGCTGCCCAGGGAAGTGGTTGAGTCACCAACCCTGGAAGTATTTGAAAGACATGTAGATGAGGCGCTTAGGGACATGGTTTAGTGGCCATGGTGGTGTTGGGTTGACGGTTGGACTCAATGATCTTAGAGGTCTTTTCCAACCTTAATGATTCTATGATTCTATGATTCTATAACCTGAAGGTCTTACTCCTGAGCAGTAATGATAGATTAATGTGTGAAGTTAGGTGATTCTTCACATGTGCCTTTTTAAAAAATTTATCTGTGAAGAATTTCATCTGCTATTTCTTTGCTCAGCTACTCATAATGTCTCATAATGATCTGCAATTTCTTCAGTCAGCCCTTGCCTGAATAACTTCACAGCGTACATAACTTTGTCAGGTAACTTCTCATCCCTTCTTTGGATCTTTTATACTCATAGTTCTAGCACCAATCCCTGCAGAACTTCACTAATAATGCCTATGCCTATTCACCACAGGAGGTGACCATATACTCCTAATCCTTGTTTCAACCAACTGCATGTCATAAAATGTAAGAGTTCTTGGCTTTCATGCTATGGCTGCTTAGTTTCTTCAAAAGTTTTTGATTAGGAAGCATGTTGGGAACCTTTTGGAAATCGAGGTGGACTGTATCAACTAGATCTACCTTCTCCTCATGCTTTTGGACCCCTTCAAAGAACTCCGGAAGGCTTGGGAGGCTGGTCATCTGGCTGAGTCAGCCCAAATGCATCATGTTTCTGCTAATCTTCCTGGTACTGCTGCTGGAGCCTCAGCTCTTCCTGCAAACTTGTTTAGAAACTGGTGTCATACTTGGTGACATGCAGTCCCTTGGTTCCCAAGCATGTTTAAGCAAGACATTACGTACCATTGCAGGCGATTCTTTAGAACTCTGCCGAGAATAATATCTGAACCTGTCAAGTTGTTACTGTTCATTTTGTGCATTTCATTCATAATAATCTTTTGTAGAGTCACACCAGGTTCATACAGAAGTTCTGATGAGTTCCTCATAAAGAAGGGCTCTGGTGAAATTATCTCCTAGCATTTTTCAGTGTACGCAGAAGATGAGAAGAAGCAGTGTAGCTTTTCTGCTACATTATCTTCTCTGAACACCTCTTTTATATCTTGACCACCTGTTGGCTTTACAGACCAATGGAACTATTATCAGCAGCATTACTATAACTCTAATTTTACTTGCAATTATTTTAATTTTACTTCAAATAGTGTATGTGTGTGTGACTATGTGTGCGCAAATAACATATTCGCCTGCCTTCTCAGGAAGGCAAATGCAAACCCACTTGGTAAATTGAAGGGAACTTCAGCATTACTTCCTGATTATGACAGAGCAGTCATAACTGGTATTTGAACTGCAGATTTATTTTTCTCAGCTGTTAGCACTTACGAATGTTGGCTCATTTGAATCATTATCTAGTGGGTTTCTACAAACAATCAAGAAATTTTCAGTGTAAGACCGACCTATAAATTTCACCTAGGATCAACTTCACCTCTGTAGAGTGGCCCAGCCAAAGTTTTACGAACTGTCCTTACAATGCCTTGCTAGGGCTTACCCTTATTGTCATATGCATATCCTCTGCATGAGGATGAAGTACAGCTCAAACCGCAAAAAGCCAGCAAACAGCAAATAGTTTTCCAAATTCCTTACATGTTAATAACGTAATTACCACAATAAATTGAATTATTATTTGGGAAAAAAAAAATATCTACATAAGGATAATACAAGACATTTTGGCTTGGACTCAACATTTCTATTTCCTTAAAGAAAAAGGTTTTGCAATGTTTATTAACAATAGAAACATTCTCCAGAATTTTTGCTCTTAATTTTATTGGACCAATTATTTTTAACTATCTTATTTGCGACATCGTGTTGTTGTACTGAATGGAAAAAGTATGCTTGACCCTAAGCAAGGCCAAACCAATGCATTTTTACTGTACAAACCAACCAAAGTGTAAAACTACGTCCCCAGCTATAACGGGCTTTTCAACCAGCCATGGCACATTCATGCAACAATGCAAACCTTGGCCTTGCTGAATAGCTCGTGAAATAGCACATGCAGCTCAGACTCAAAAAAAAGAGAAATAGCAGTGATGTACATTGCTGTTTCTATGGGGGTCTGTGTTTCCTGCAGTCATGCCAACAGAGTTAGACAAGGTTTACCCCTGGCACTGATAAGGAAAGAGAGTTGGCATGATGAGTAGGAGACTTATTTTTTGAACACTTTACAAATGAGTCTTTAACAGAGACTGGTATTCTTGAAGAATACAGATGGTTTTAGTTTTAACATGAATTTCACATCAGTGTTGTCTATTTCAAGTAAAATAGCAATAACAGAAAAGATCCAAGTGGGGGCATTACATTAGGCATCCAAAGACCAAACACATTTTAAAAATATGGGGTTATTAGCAGCTAAAGAGCTCTGTGAAATGAAGACTGCAGTTAAGGATGGTGTGGTTATTATTTGCTATCTGTATTCCAGTATGTTTGAAATGAATATTCAAAGTCTTTTCCATTCCAAGCCTCTGATCTTCCTTTCAAGTATAGCAAGCACTCCTGAAATCCTGAAAGAACAGTATGAATCATACAGGATTATTCACTGGCCCATCCACTTTTTGAGTTCTGAATCATCATCAGCAGAAACATGCTTCCTTCTCCTTTCCACAATTCACAATCGCCTTTGACTTAAAATGTGAAGGGAGAAGCATGACTCAAGTCTCAGAAAATAAATAAAGGTTAAACTGATGAATGGGATTATAGTACTATAACTTTATGAGAATAAATAAAAGAAAAAAATGCTAGGTTTTGCTAGCTCCATATGTCTGTCTTCTAAAATAAAAATATTCAGCATTTCAGTGTACACAGCTGAGATGAGGATTGATCTTGAGATTTATTGGGCACTGAGATGGACAGACAAACAGCCTCTGGAGAAGGTCTCTCTCCGGTACAACTTTTTTCTCAGTAAGAAAGTAGTCCAATATGTAAGTTATAAACCTCAGAATCAATTACTATACTTTCATTGGAGAACTATAGAATATTTATAATTCAGATCTTGTCTTTGTTTTATAAAGTGCATAATCTGAATAGTGTAAAACATGCGAGTGCTGAAAGATATATTTGTGGCCAGTGAATCTTGATCATGTATTTTAAATAATAATTTCACTTTCTGGTGTTTTCAAAATGAGATAATTTTAATATCGCTTGACAAGTCTGAAATTCTAAATAGGCATATGCAGAGAATGTCCACATATATTTACATTAAAAAGGAATCCAGGATTTATTGAAGAACAGGACTAACTTTTGCGTTACAGTGGGGAAACCAAAAGATTATAAATCTTCACCTTAGCCTTATGGAACAGTCCAGCTTTGCATTTCTATGAGAAGCTCATTTAAAGAGATGCATCTGTGTTTTTAAAGCAAGACAGTATTGCTTTTTATAAGAATTGTAGAATATAATTCTTTATAATCTATCCAATCTTCTTTGTTATTTACAAGTTAATAACAGCCACACAGTGTATTTAGTTATCAAGCATTACTATAAAGTATCCAGCCTTATTCTAGGAAGATGAACTACCGTAATTTCCCCTTAGGGCCACAAAAACAGATTGCAAGGTTTTAGTCATCAACAGCCCTTCTGTTCACATGACCCTTTCTATGAACTATTTCAAGTTAACACAGCTCATGACGCCTTCCTATCTTCCTGTCTCCAATACTTTGAACTCTCATGGAGATTTCTGGTATAAGACCAACTTATCAAGCAGGGAAAAGAACAGCTGCTATTTATTTCATTTTAGCTCTCTCTTGTGTTCTGCATTTGCAGGTGGTGGAAGGAACAGTTCTGCCAACAGCTCTTAGACCAGATCACTATAGCTTGGTAATTATCAACATAGACATTTGGTCATTTAAGGATTTATAAGCACAACCAGACACAGACACAGCAGTGTCTTCTCAATCAGAAATTACACAGGTGCAATATTAATTACAAAGATAAGATATTTAAAGGATTTAATAGTTCTTTTGATTATACAATGACAGTTCTCCATGCACAAATTAATGCTAGTAAATGATTTTAAAGTTTGAAACTTTAAATAAGATTTTATTGTAAAACTTATGAGTTAAATATATTGATAATACATAATTTATAAAAACCCCGTCAATACTCAACAGCGATGACATATATCTTGGAAGAATTCAATTCAAAATATATGCCTCATGTAAATTTGCAGATGAACCTGCACTGTGCCTGTTACTGAACAGCAATAATCTCCAGTTGTATTTTTTGTTACTTGTTCTAATTTATTTATCATTTGTCACCACATTTGCAAACACTTTCTAAAGTTCAACCATGTGTGTTATTACAATAATGATGATGATGGTTATATGGAGTTTGTGTTTCTCAAGTCTCTTCTTTTCCCTATGTCCAAGAGCCAAATTCTGTCCTTTGGGTGTGCATGTGCTACCTCCTTTTGACTCATTGAAAGTCATGTATAATCAAGAGCAGATTTTGGTTCCTTTTTCTTGAAATGCTTTAAATTATAGCATTAAACGTTCAAAGATTATTTTCTCTTTATCTCTATGGATATTTCTTATTTTTCCCCTATTAAGACAGAAAAATATTTCCCAGCAAGAAGGGGTTTTCTTTTGCTTTTCCAAAAGTCCCAGATTTTTAGTAGCCTTCATACTAACCAGTTGAAGAATGGTAGTTATTCCCTTCATAATGTGGTTTGCATTAAAAACTCTCTAATAACTGATTATAACTGAATTTTCTCCTCCCTTCACAGACATTCCATTCTGATATTTCCTAACTAAACCAGAACACATAGGCAGGTGATATAGACATTGTCTGCACAAAATCCTGTACTCGCTTAGCTAAAATATGTGTGTTTCAAGCCAATTTAGTTAAACTCGTGCAGTCTGTGCTCACACACATATTTTCGTTTACAGATATATTAGAGGGAACTTTGCAAGAGCGGTCAGTTGGATTATAGATACTTATTTGAAGAGTGTGGCCGAGATTGAAATTGGATCCAGAGAGAACATATTTCTAATATTAAATCCATTTTGCCCTATTGAATACAAAAGAGAAAACTGAGGGATTGGTTGTGGAAATTTCTGTTCTCACAAAGAAAGCTGTCCCTTTCTATTCTTTCTTACAAAGTTCAGAGTATTATAAAAACTGTCACGTCATCTAATCCTGCAGAAGTAATGTTTGCTACAAATCTTCTCAAGCTGTTCACTGGTGGTCTACCTCTTCACTTTTACTGTGCAAAGCCAATTTTCACAAAGAGCAGTATATAAGGGCCCTTACCCTGTTATTTCATATATCTGGCTTTCAGGCATCTATTCCTCCATAGACATATTTGTTATACTGGGGACATTTTTAATATATTCAGTCAATTGGAACATGTTTCATCCTCTGTAGAAGTATCTATTAAAAGTACATAGGGGCTTGGGGATCATATCACTTTTACACTGAAATTCGAATAAACTGATTTATCCCCTGTCCATATTGTAGGGAACACATACAAAAGGAATGGCTTTTCTTTACCTTTTAATTAGTCACCAAACCCCTCTCCACCTAAGCTGTGCATTGAGTAGTTCCCCATGGTGAGAAGGAGCTATGCGCTACATGGTCTGCAAGTTGCAGCAGCCATCTCACTCTCCTTGCTCAGATCAGTAAATGCAGCCTGGCAGGAGACTTGTCTCTTTTCTTCGTTAACTTTTTCTCATTCAGCAATCTAATAAAATCCAATTTACTTCACATTTGTTCCTACAGGTTGATCCTACCAAAAAAAATTATTCTCATTCACTCACAGAATAGATACAAAGATTTTTTTTCTGAAGGCTGTCAGAAGGATGTTCCCAGTACCCTCTGCTCCTGGCTCCACTGCACTTCAACAGAGAGGTTGATGGATATTCCCAGTCAAAACAGCGCAGCTAGGGCACTCTTCAAGGAAATGGGGGTCTGTGCATTCAGACTGAGAAAAACCTAAATCTCATGTCTGCTGTTTCTTGGTGTAAGTACAAAATTTAAGCACAATATTCAACTATTAAGCAAAAAGTAGACATGTCCTCCTTCTGTCCTAGCTTGAAAGAAAAAGAAAATATAGCTACATGTTGAAGTCACTGTGGTCAGCGTGCTGTGAGATGTGTTTGGAGCTTAGTCAAAGAACTAAAACCTTCTGGGGACTAAGGCAAATCCCTGAAAGCCCCAAGAAGAAAACAGGAACATAGCTATTCAGTTCAACGAGGAGGAACCACTTCAAGGCATCCACAGTTACAGAATTTTTCACTTAAGTAAATCTTTCAGGAAAAACTTAAATATGCCTGTCACTGGCTGAAAGTCAGGTAAAATTGTTTGGATTGTTTTCTTAAATCCCTGGGGGGTGATCCAATTTGTGATCTCACTGTTAATTTTGTACCTTTCAGCTTTAACTACTTTGTTCTTTGTTTCTACCTCTAGACTTTTTTCAAGACTGCTCTTAAGACGAAGTCCTCTATTTAAAGGATTATCATCTCAAACAGGTAGTAAACACACTCCTTTACCTTATGAGTGTTTCCACTTCCCTCCTGTCAAGATGGATCACCTCACATTTGTTTAATGTATCAAAAATCAATGATGTCCCACCAGCTAGAAATCAGGACACAGTTAATCAACACTGTTAATGAAGGAGATTCCTTGAGTCACATCTAACTTCTACAGCTGGGGCTCAGAACATGAATCTTTATCTTAAATCCAGAATCTTGCTCAGTTTTCACTTTCACAACAATGTGCCTAGCTCTGAAAAAAACTATATACCCTTTTCCACTGTTCATCTAGAATATATTCATTCCTTAATATTAAATTCCACTCCAGAAAGTTAAATTTTTCCTAATTTGGCATCATCTTTCCATATTCAGATCAAAATGCATTGCAATCCTCAGTCTGTTCCATTCCAAAATATCATTTAAAATATGTTCCTCTGAGATGTTAAAAAAGTTTTCCTTCAGTTGTCCCACTTCATCTCTTGCCAATCTATGTTCTACTTAACCAACAGATTTCTTCTTTTTCCAATACCTCTCTTTGTCTTGCCACTGAATGGGATTAATTCCCCTTCCATAGTGTCTCCTCCACTTCCTGGAAAAAAACTTCTGCATTTGACTGACTCTCTAATTTATTCAGTTCCTCTTCAAGCCTTTTCTTCTCTCCCTTCTATGATTTCTAATCATACCTCTAACAAAATAATGTAACTACATTCTGTGCCCAAACCTCACACAGGGCTTTTGCATTATTTTTACCACAGTCTCAACAAATATACGCATTCAAAAAATTATGTTGAAACATAATTTAATGATATTTCCTCTTCACGGTACATATTCTTTATATTTTTATGAACATTACAGACCATAAATATTGTTTGGTGGTTCAAAACTATTTTATGCTCATAAGAGTTGCATTTTTAAGTGAAAACTCCTTTGTTGTATAAGGTATTTGTCACACAGTTTCTGTCTGTGATGAAGAGTGGAATAGAATACTACAATTAGTTGGACAAAAAGGTAGCACATGCCAACTGACAAGTCCAGGAGCCTCCAAACAAACTCAATGGGGAAAAATCTGAACAAGCCAAAGTCCACAATACTCTCTCTCTCTTGTATTTTTAAAATTACTTCCAAGATTGTATAATACTCCCCTTATGATTGACACACTAGGGAAATATTAAAGCTCTTACAGAACCACTCAAAAGCACACGTCCATAAACACCCCTCCATCTTTCTTCCTCACTCAGGCACATCATGAAGGTAGAGAAGAAGCTGAGAGATGTGAGAGGAGAAAACAAAAGGTTCATTGTAAATGTTGGAGGAGATATGATAAAGAATGTAGCCAGAGAATGTTTTAGAAGCAAACAGAGGATCTCAAGAGGAAAGAAAGAGAGGTACTGAGTGAATGAAAAATCAAGTTAATTGAAAAAGGTGAGAGTTTCTTGAGCAAATTGTCACATGGACAATAAAAAGAGAAACCTGGGGTAGAGCAGAAGAAAATGAGCTGATCTCTGGTCAGATGATACTAAAAACTAATGTTAACAATAATAATAATGATATTGTCTTTGGAGATATCTCAACTTGATTTAGCAATAAAAGTTCAAAAGAATTATTCATTTCATAAATCTGCTTAATAGCTCTCATAAAATGAATAATAATAAAAGAGAGATAAATTTGATTAGCCAAGGAAATTTCTGACTTGTTCTTAATGATCAGAAATAATTCCCTTCATGTTTCCCAAACAAAAGCACATACCTGCTTTTCGTTCTGTTTGAGACTAATTTAAAAGAGAAATTGTCAGTCAACTAAAATATTTTGTTCTTTCCAAATATGTATGTCTTTTTCCTTTGAGGCATCATTATGTTTCTTATTTAAAGCAGGATTTAACATTCTTCCTTTCTTTACGTAGCTTCCTACAAAACTGTATGAATGTACAAAACTGTATGAATGTAATATTGCTAGTTTAAATATGTCAGCTCCACAGGAAAATTTATCCTTAATTTCTGAGACCTAGCACAGGATCAACTCGGGTTTGTTGTAAAAGGGGAAAAAAAAAAAAGAAATTGTTATCAGGCAGCTTTCATTCATTATACACCTAAACATACATTATAAGTCATCTCTAATGGCATACTATAAATAGCTTCTTAATCTTTGTGCCTAATATTTGAGACATTTTGAACGTCATGTTCACCAGCTCTGCTTATTCTAGCTTTCATTGTTACCTTTTGAAGTCCTGATCTTAAATAAGTTGCTTCTCATGGATGGACTCTGCAGCCACCTAAACAATTTGCATGCTGTGAGAAAAAAATCTTTAGGAAGCTGCATTTCCTCCCTCTTTTTCCTTGGCTGTTTTGTGAAAAAATTCTTTTAAAGTTATGCAGTCTTGAAGTCTGTAGTGTCATTGGACGCTAGACAAAAGTGGGTTTGAAACTGGCTAGAGGGACAGAAGACATTTAGAGCAAACGCAGAGGCTGCTGGAAGAGCAAGTAATCAGTTATCAGAGAGGACGCCTCTTGGTGAAACAAAGAAAAAGAATGACAGTTCTGTGCGTTAACTGGCACAAGGTGACAATTCAGTAAATGAAGGTTATAATACCATCCTACTCTTTCAGAATGTTTTTACATTCATATGTGTCAGACATGCTTGTACTGCAATCATAAAGGCCATAAAAAAACCTGGAAACATATTCTAAGAAACAAACTACCTGCATTGCTTCGAATAAGGGCATAAATGTTGTTCTTCAAATACGTCGTATATTGACGATCTAAGCCATTTAGTTATTAATCATCCCAAAGTGCTTCCATGACCATGAATGTGTGCGCAAACAAATAGAGAATGGTAGTTCTGCTACAGAGGTAATCCTAACTGGTGTATTTCTCATCTGCATGATTTTCTTCTTTCAGTTTTATGTGTATACACCACATCCATTTACAATCTTAGGCATAAGTTTTGGCATTTATTGGTGGCAACAGATACATCTTTTCATAGAGTTGACTACATAGGGTCTGCAGGTGGGAGGAAGTTACAGAATCATCATAGAATCATAGAATCATGGTTTGAGTTGGAGGGGACCTTAAAGATCATCTAGTTACCCCCCCCTGCCATGGGCAGGGACACCTTCCACTAGACCAGGTTGCTCAAAGCCCCATCCAACCTGGCCTTGAACACTTCCAGGCATGGGGCATCCACAGCTTCTCTAGGCAACTTGTTCCAGTGACTCACCACCCTCATAATGAAGAATTACTTCCTTATATCTAATCTAAATCTACCCTCTTTTAGTTTAAAACCAATTTAGTTTAGTTTTACCCCTTGCCCTATTGCTACAGGCCCTACTAAAAAGTCTGTCAGTCTATTTCCTACTTCCTTCATCAGGCCAGTCACTAATATATATGTAATAATGTGTGTTGTGTACATATTGGCATATAGAAATACATATGCCATCCCTGGAAAAGCCATACAAAGGTGGCTTTGGACATTTAGTTATGCCAATGGGTAAATCAGCACAGATAGAATTAACTCCTGACCCTTTAGAGCTGTAATTTCATCTGGCAGTCGTTTTATGAAGAGCTTGCAATGTTCAGTATCCTGAATCACCAGTAGAATTCCTTTCTTATTTAATTCTTACACATGACTTCCCTCTCCCATGGCTTTATTTTGTATAAATCTAATGATTAGTTTTCAAATCAAGGATATTCAGGTTCAGACTGTCTGATTAGCAGACGATCTTCCAATGAATATAGATAAATTTAGGAAATAACACTACAGTGATTTAAAGTCTACCCACAGTACTTTCAAAAAGTAGTTTCCTATCCATCAGAGACATAAATACAGTCATAAAAAGCCTCCCCTATTTATCTTTGGTGTTTTATTTTTAATCTGAGGCTATTGAGTCTTAGCCTAAGGAATGTTTTAAATTGATATAAACTGACAACCCGTTCAAAAGTCCCATCCATTTCCTACAGCCACCCTGTACTCCTCCCTTCATCTCTTATTACAAGAGTCTGTGAACAGTACCAGAGAACAGATCCAGATTAAGTCATATTTTTTATTTAGCTTCTGGTATAAGTTTATGAATTCTGATCTAGTTATCTACATGACTATTCAAATACTTGTGCTAGCTCAAGACTGAGGGTAAGAGGAGTGAAATGCAGAATAACAGCCATGCTTACGTGTTTGCAAAAGCAGGGCTGGAGGCTAATCATTGTCCAGAAAATGCAGGTGGAACAGAACTAGTGCCTTATGCATTGCACATGACTTCAGCAAATATTCAAAGTAATGTGTGGATGTTAGGTAGTCTTTGAGAGACGTGAAGTTCATAGGTTGATCATGAAACAATTTGGCCAATGCGTACATTTGAAATAAATGTTACTGAAGACAGCACTGTTTGAATTTTAGAAATAAAAACATGTTTCTTTTTCTTGGTAACTTTGACTACACACTATATATATCCAGGTAGTTAAAAGCCATAATGAGCCACACAGTTTCAGTGATTGCCAGGGAATTTCCTAAACTTACATTTATAAAACGATCTTGCTTAATGTCAGGCAGCTTTCTTAAAGAGGCACTGACACTTCATTCTGTTTAAAAAATATGGATGTGCTGTCACGGGTAGCTCTTAATCCAAAGTTGTAATCTTCAGTACCTGCCTTCCCAATTTTCATGTGTGCTGAAGAGAACCTGACATTGACTTCAGTGAGACTTCTAAGGTATAAAACACTTGTGGGAATAAAAAAAGTTTTGGGACTTTGCTTGACAAAATTTCTTGGGCATCAGCACAGTCTTGTTAAAATCAAATGGGCCTTTGAGTTTTAAAAATAAGAGCATGCCTGAGTGGTTTTCTACATAAAACCCTGTAACTAGAACTAGCAGTAATGTTCTCAAATGAACAGATGAGGCGAGTGCATAAGCATCCTTTTCCTATATCTAACAGCAGCATGAGAGAAGCAGTACATATCAGCCAGAAAATGCCAGTTGACCAAAATGGTCAAACCCATACATTCCTCAGCTGTTACATCTGAACAAATACTATAATGATAGATACTAATGGAAGATTTAGCATAACCAGTTGGTGACTATTACTATTACCATCTTTTTCACCTGCCCACTCAGGAGAATGAAGACCATAATCGTTCAAGAAGAGTAGGACTGTTCATAATTCAGTATCATCTGTGGTAAAAAAGAAAACTGCAACAAGGGAACTTAGAATTCAGAATTAATAATCATGCTTTTTTTTGTCTCATTTAATATCTGAGCTGTGTTTCATCTCTTCCACACTTTAAATAGATTACGATTTGGTTAAATGACGTCTAAAAAATCAACACTGAGTGTTTGTAGTGGGTTTCTGCAAGGGTCAGTGTTATATCCTCTCCCAAGTATAGGAAAAAAAAAGTAAAAAAACCCCTTTCATGTGTGAAACTGAAATACTACTTTACTTATCTAAGAGAAAATACTTAACATTGAGAGAGATGCCTAAACTCAACCCAAAGCATACCAGCTTCGGGTATGCTGTTTATAATACATAATGATGCCTCATGCTGCCTTTCGGGAAGACTGCTTTAGAAAGTCTAACTTAGGGTTAGTGACCCAAACAACTAGCTTCTACTCCAAGATCAATGCCAGCTCCCCCGGAGGCTCTCAGTGGGGGACAGACAAAAGCCAGAAAAGCAGCCAACACCTTTGTTGAGGCCTCTTTTATTTCCTGTTGAGTGGGGAGCAGTATAGGAGGTGCCAAAGCAACTCCTTCTAGCTCACAAGACACCATGAAGGGAAGCTCTGAGCTGTCTCTGGAGTGTGCTGATATATGAAATTATACCAAATCTTTCAACAGATGTGAGTGGGTGGTAGAGAAGAGGGAATCATGTCATAAGCACACAGGAACTCTGAAAGGGCTGATGCCTGTTAAGGTCATCCATCTTCCCATCTGCAGAGAGGTGAGGTAGACCATCTTTTAACTTGGCCCAAAGTAATGAGAATCTGAATTACTGTTCCATCCCAAGGCTACCACAGGGATCAAAGACTGTCAGCCCTTCTAATCTGCTGCAATGGCAATCTCTGTGAAATTTACAGTTTTCCTTCTGTTCAAGAGGAAGGCATGCAAAAATTATTAGGAATAAAGTTTTATTCTTTGGCTGGGGAATGGGAAAAGACTTCGCTCCAAAGTCTTTTAGGCAGAATTATGAGTTATTAAGCTTACAGAATTTGCAGCACTCTGATTGTGTACACCAAGGACTCACAGAACTGCTCAGCTTTTACAGAGTGCCATTCAATGCATGAAGACCTGATTTCCCGGCATCCTGATGTACACACAGGGGTAATGCATGCAAAGACGTGTTCCGACACTCTCTCCGTAAGATTGAAAGTAGAGAGTCATCGAGATGTACAGACATCCACAGCACAGCACTAAGCTGAATCATATCATATCCTCGAAGTAGATGCCATACATTGACGGGAAAGGAAATGAAAATATCTCCTCCCTGGAGTACTGCGTTCATCTCTGGGCCCCCAAACATAAGACGACATGGACTTGTTGGAGCAAGTCCAGAGGAGGGCTACGAAGATGATCAGAGGGCTGGAGCACCTCTGCTGTGAAGACAGGCTGAGAGAGTTGGGGTTGTTCAGTCTGGAGAAGAGAAGGTTCTGGGAAGACCTTATAGCAGCCTTCCAGTACCTGAAGAGAGTCTACAAGAAAGCTGGAGAGGGACTTTTTACAAGGGCATGTAGTGATAGGACAAGGGGTAATGCCTTTAAACTGAAAGAGATTAGATATAAGGAAGTAATTCTTTACTATGAGGGTGATGAGGCAGTGGAACAGGTTGCCTAGAGAAGCTGTGGATGCCCCATGCCTGGAAGTGTTCAAGGCCAGGTTGGATGGGGCTTTGAGAAACCTGGTCTAGCGGAAGGTGTCCCTGCTCATGGCAGGAGGGTGTAACTAGATGATCTTTAAGGTCCCTTCCAACTCAAACCATGATTCTATGATTCTATGATTTTATGATCTTTTTGATAAATTGAAGTCAATTAGAGAGGTAAAATCACAGAAAGAAACTTTAAGAAGATGTGACATAACTCATTTCAATAGTATTTGCTGAGGAGTAATAGATGCCATAAAGAATACACGTTTGGTAACAGAGTTGTGTGCTGATTCAAAGATTATGCCCTTACTGTTGACAAAGAACACCTGAGGAGGAAAAGTTTCAGTGTTAGGCCCTGCTGAAGTGTGGAAAAATACAGGTTTCACCAAAAGAGTCAGTGCAAGAGGTGCAGAGGAACAATATGAAGCTCCTAATATTGATCAGAAAAAAAATTCTCAAGAGGTGCAGAGGAACAATATGAAGCTCATATCCTAATATTGATCAGAAAAAAAATTCCTTGTCCAAAGCAGGGAAGAAAGTTTTCCAAGAAAATTAGGCTGCAAAGAAGTTACATCTTCCGAGTAGATCTATAAAAAGTATCCTCATGCTCAAGTCTATTATGTTAAGATGTTACGTTTTGAAATGCAAGTAGTAGTATATTTTTCAAGTAGTATACTTTTTCAAAAAGACATGATAATAATTTAAAACACAGAACTACATACAACAAGCAGTACAGTCAAATCAGGTTTCAAAAACTTTCCTTATCCAGTTGATATAGATTTTCTCTGCTGTCTGAAAACAAAAGAACATGGCCAACCAGATGGCAACCATGAGTATAATCTTTCCCTGTGCAGGAATTTCAGGCAAAAAAGCAAGAGTTTGATGCTTGAGTGAGGCAAGGATACCTGCCAACCACGATAAGACTGCTGCTGTGCACATGTGCGGCCTTCTGAAGAAAAAAGACAACTCCTAATATATGTTATAAATAAATTCTCTAAGTGCTAGGATAGTTTCATTAGAATGAATAACAACCGTGAGGCCACTGGGACTTTCAAATACTTACCTTCTGGCAAAGAGTTAAAGGACCAGATTTTGTCCTTGGACATGCATGGCTCCCAGATGTACTCACAGATAAAATACTCAGCCCAAAGTGATGTCAGGTGTGGTGTGAATTTTGCCCCATCTCTCATCTGCTTTAATCCAGGCCCCCCGAAGTCACTGCAAAGATGCCTTTGATATCAGTGACAGTTACATAAAGTAACAGTCGTTCTGGCCCACTCTGTGTGCCCTGGTAAAACCAAAGTAGTATTTGTAATTAAGGTTGGGAACAAGAACCAGTTACTGTGAAGTAAGCCGGTGGTTAATATTCCCTGCATTTATGTTAGCATGAAAGCCATGCACATGGAGTGACCACAGGATATATTCCCTGCATTTATGTTAGCATGAAAGCCATGCACATGGAGTGACCACAGGATAACGAAGAAGTGTAAATCCAAACCTTTGGATTAGTGGTAATTAGCATTGTGGTAATTTATTCATGTGGATAAATGTTTAGAGTCTTTCAGGGCTAATGAATACTGGCCTTATTTGTAGGAATGCCTTAAGGATTTGCCATAGATTTCACACAGCAATCAAATACTTTTCCCAATAAACCATGAAAATGGGGTAAGCTATAGGAAAGCTATTTTCAAACCACATTTTCAACCTTAAAGCTAAATGTCTTTATTTTAGGTGCTTTGTCATACTGTCTTTGTATGTTGTTTTAAACATAAATGTTTTCAGTTCAATAATTTATTTTCCTTCTGTACACATTCCAAATTTCTTTGTGCCAAATAGGCCTTTAAAAGTGTCCTCAAATGCTGCCTGTAGTCAGCCAACCAGAAGCATCTTGTATATTTTACATCAAGGGAATTTGTATTCTTTCCCAAAAAGAAAATCCAAAGGTTCTTATTTCAATGAAAGCAAGCCAAAACTAAAGAATATCTAATGCAATAAGATTTAGCATACTAAAAGATTTAACAAATAAGATATGCTGATTATCACACTACCCAGCTTACAATGGTTACAATAATGGATGCATTAGTGAGTAAAGACACATGAGCAGTCCTGGTAAAATTCAGTTATCAGGAAAAAAGGAAACCTTCCTTCATGACTATTTCTATTTGATGGAAACAGCTCTAACATGAACTGAGTTTTTCTTTTGATGGTCATGAAAGAGCAAGATTAAAATAAAATTCACATGCAAATCAACATACTGTAATTTTTGCAGGGGGATTACTTAAAACTGGCATTAAAAATATCTGAGTATTAATTATAAATCTGTCATGTTTAACTCTACACTCTAAAAGCTTGTGTTTTATGCAGTGTTTTAAAAGGGACAATTCCCTTGGCATTATCATGGTCTCACCAAGATAGTAGGAATCACTTTGTTTTAATAGATGGAAAAAGCATTTAGGTTAAAAATAAAAATAAAGTTAAAAAAAAAGTGAACAATCTGCTAACTCAAAAATTACCCACCTGATTAACTACGCATGCATTAGGTAAAAAATAAGGTTGCAGTTAGCAATCAAATCTGAAAAATAATTATTTGTCTTCCCTAAGAAAAAAAAAGACATTTCCCCTATCCACTTCTTTAGTACAGTCTATTAAATTACTATGTGCCGGTGTAAAAAGCAAAGGAAGTAAGATATAGCTTCTGTGTTCTTGAATTTACTTCCTTCCATTGTAACATGTTCTTACTTTATGTGGGATTACCCTGCTCTCAAAATGAATTTTAAAGTTGACTCTTGTTCTCTTTTTTCCTTCTCCCAAACATAAAAACAAGCCAATCTAAACATGCTGAAATTACTCAGCAGACTCAGCAAAGTCTGGTCACGTTGTTGTTTCGAACCTCTTTCACCAATGGCAGAGAACTCAATTTTGTCAGCGTGGATTTAAAAGCAATTCATCATTGGTGCATCAGATTCACACAACAATGATTGAAGGAAGCAAAGAGCATCCTTTACCTTTACCACAAAAAAACCTGTAAGTAATTGCAATAGTACATAAAAGTCATCTTTGGCCAAAAACACTGTTGAGAAATGAGCTAACAGCTGCACATTTTTACTTGCTGAACTTAAGTCCATGAAATGAACCCAACACTGAGCCTAATATGAGGGAATCAATGGACTGTTGCCTTACTCGGTGCTTCTCCAAAGACTTTTGAACTGGAACAGAATTCATTTTAATGAGCATCCAACATCTGGAGAAACCCCTTAAGAGTTACAGAAAGCCAAGTTTAAAAAAACCTGCAATACCAAATCTCTACTGAGAAAACACCAGAAATAAGGGAAAAGAAGGAAAAAAAAAAAAAAAAAAAGAAATCTTCAATTCATATAAATATATTTGGGAATTGAGTGAATTACTTTATGATTTGGAGTATGAGAGATTTACTTTAAAATAATTTCAGACCCACTTGCTCCTTTGATTAGCTGATAAAACTGGTCCACCTGTAATTTGCATAGATTTTTGGACCATGTCCAAGTAACAATTTTTCTAATGGCTTGGAGGAACGTAGTTCTCCTCTGTTCTGTAAGAGCACAATTATACCTTTCGACAGTACTGTAAACAACCATGAGGAAAAACACTTCAAACCTCTAGAGGGTTTTTCTTACTGCCTTCTTTTTGTTTCCCACTCAGTTTTCAAAAATTGGCTGCAATGCTTTTCTCTTTGGAAAGTAAAAAGAACAGGACGCTTCTGCAACTGTATTTTACTAGCCCTATAGCTTATGCAGCAGGTGGCTAATGTCAGAATAGTTCAAGTCAGATGGTCTCTGTGCACTTGCAGACATCCAAAGTCTTTTCTAGCTCAGAGATACATATGTGTGTGTGTATATATATTGGACTTTTCACCTCAGTTCACCAATAGTTTAAATTAGTCCCTAAAAACTAGAAAAGCTGGATTTACTAGGTAACTTTCAGAGGATCTCCAGATTTTACGTATGCAGTGAATGCTGTCTGATGTACGCTATTCTGAGGAAGGACAACTGATAGCATTTCACAGATGATTAAATTTAATCTTCCAGAACTTGCCTTCACCGCTGTGGCCCTAATCAGAACAGATGTTGGCCCAAATGAACTTTTGCTTTTTTCATGGCTGAAGAGCCTGATAAAGGTGAAACATTTAAAGATCTCCTATCTTTTTTCCTCTTTGGATTTAAAATTAAAAAATAGACAGTGATAGGTTAATAGATAAATAGGAGGAAGGTTGGAAGGAGGAGAAATAAGATAAAATTTTCTAAAGAGTTTTCCTTTTCTGTTTGCTATGATTTTAATAAACTGTGACCCTATTAAAACCACCACTCCATACACTTTTGTAATCAGTTCCTTTTTTGTAATTGTGCCAGTGTTGTATCCACTGTATATGAATTTGTGCCAGATAAATATGGCTATGCTTCAAGAAGCACTATTTTTCAAAGCATTACCCTGAACTCTCTGGCTCAAGCACACAAATTTGAGGGACAAATGTCTCTGAAAAGAACAGTCTACAGTGCTTCCAATCCCTCGCTCCTACATGACTCTTCTGCAGTTGTACAAAGGCCAACAAACATCAAATGAGACATGTAGACCGAAGCCAAATAATTCAGACTAAACTGATCAAGTTTACCCACTCAGTGCAAGATGTTTTTAGTTCATAAGATCTTTTTTCTTTTGTAGGCTAATTAAAACAGCTTGACTAAGACTTACTGAAATATTATGTTCCTTGCCATTCAAAAATTGTATGAGCCAATGCCAGCACTCCTCCCTGTTCGCTTTTAAAGCCATATGCACTTCTCTTAAAATTTTAAACCTGCTTGAGGTATCCACAGCTGCTTCTAATATTTTGACCGTTAAATTCTCTTCTTCCTTCCCAACTGAATTGCTATGAAGGATGCCAAACAGTTAATATTGTTTTGTTTTCTCAGCTTCTTGCATAATGCCGCCGTATTCAAACACAGGAACTGTGCGACTGAACAACTAAAACTTGTATTTCTAGATTCAAAATAGAATAGTAGTCCCTAAAAGCTGTTCTTTGCCTATTTAGCTAAGCATTGTTCATATTGGCATTACGTATGACTTTTACCATGTATAGGTAAAATAATGAATACTCAAAAAATATACATCTAGGTTTGAAAACCCCAAAATAAAATGCCTATTTGGTATTTAAGGTTTATCCTGGTAACAGTAAAGAGAAATCAAACAGTTTTGCCTAGCCTTTTTTTTTTGCCTCACTTGTCCGGTCTGGGTTTCAGGCTGCTTAAGGAATTCGCTATCAATTTGGATAAATGTAACAGAAAGAATGTAGGTTAGTGATATAAACTTTGCCGATAAGAGTTTTCTCTTGTTACTCTCCTGGAAAATATTTGACTTTCCACAAGCCAGATACTTTCTTAACTTTAATGAAGTCTAGCTAGATTTAGAGTGTGAGTTTTCCCTCAACAAAGTCTGAGATCTTCAAGATTCACGTCAAAAATAAGAATCACTCCATGACAAGCCTATAAATAAGAAAATACACAAAGACTTTGAAAGATGTTTTCAGGAAATCTGATAAACAGCTAAGCAGCTGAGAGGAAGATGATAGAAAAAATCTGAACTGTAAAAGCTGTAATATATATACGTATATATATATATGTATAACATATATGCCTATGGTTATACAGATATGTATACATCTCCATATATAGTGTGGATACTGTATACAGACAAGACAGCCTACAATGAGGGAGAGGGAAAATAGAGTGGGTTTTTTCTCCTTACACATATACTACTCTGACACTAGATTTTAAATTTACTTCCTAATGCAGATAGGATTATGGTATTGTATTCCATTCATGTACATACCTAATAGTTTTTGAACATGCTGGCTAATGTGAACCAAATCTGTAGGAAAGTGAGAGTTCTCAAAGATTTTACATTCTTACTTTTTTTTTCCTTTACAAATGGAAATAGACACCCAGGCAAAAAAAAAAAGACTCTCAATGAAGACTGCAGTGTGAGCTCATCCCTGGTTAGACTTTAGATCTGAGCAAGTGATCACCAAAAGGCACAAAATACTAAGAAACCAGACTCCCCCACTGTTTTAATGGGCAACATGTTTTATAAAAATGTATCACTATTAGAGGGACTATGACAAATTGAAATAATAGGAATGAGTAACGGGGAAAAGGTGCTAACTAGCTTTATGAACATCATACATACTTTGTGAGCTTTGTAGAAACTCAAACTCATACTGGTTTAACTATCCTCAGATAAGTCTGTAGTTCTAAACTATATTTTAAAAACGTACATGGAAACCATATTCTCTTATTACTGTTTTGAAAACAGCATACCATTGATGCTGCTACTGCGGTATCTAGAGTGCTTACGTACCAGTCAGGTATGACTCAAACTGCAAAGACTGGAGTCAGTCACCTTCCCATATGCTAAGGACCCCACAGATACAGTTTATATTGTTGAAGAAGTTTTCATTAGCCTCAGGAAAAGAAACCTGCTCTAACTGACAGCATCCCTAGTCCTCCAAAAGGTCCAGAGCCAGAGCCTCCCATGGAGAAGCCCATGCCAGCAATGTTTCCCACAGCCCTACTTGTCAGGAGCAGCCTGACAAGGACTGGAAGTGCAGTGTAAGGAAAATGTTCATCCCCTTGAGGGAGGGAGGGAGGGAGGGAGGATGACTCATCTGGTGCTGTTCCCAAGTCATCCTCGCCAACCAAACCAACAGCTTGCTGATGTGCTTCAGAAACCACCCCATCTAGCTTTTCCAGAACGGAAGAGATGGGACCACAATCTGGGTCTTTTGTGCAAGGATAAATGAGCAGCCAGAAAGGACATCCTCCTACAAAGAACAAAGCGGCTGGTTCTAGTGTTTGTATGTAGACCATGAGATAAGTTTTCATTACTCTGTATGTTATAGCCACTTTCCTTAACTTGTCAAGAAATTACCAAGTTTTCTTCATTTCATATAAACACCAGCCAGTGGAAAAGTAAAAGAAAAAAGTTCTTTTTTTTCTTTTGGTGGTAAATTTTGATAGATGGTTCATAGTATATTTCTGACACAGCCTTTGGTAAGAGGTTTTTAAGAAACAAGAGGAGGAAGCACAATCAGCAAAAGATATTATATTTGCCTCATTATTTAGTTAGATCCTGACTCTAATTAGGTCAGTTATACAAGTGTAAAACATTCCAATAGATGAGTGGAATTACTCTGGTACACCATCAGATAAGAGTCAAGCTCTAATTTCCTTTTCAAATGTCTACACTGCATTTTTCAGGATTAACATCATCAAGTCTATAAGTAGTAATACAGAAAGGGTCAAATCCTACATGCACATGGAGTCACTAGAAAAGTTGCTGGACTGCATCTGTGCACACTCTCATGGCACAGACTGTGCTTGTGAACAACCTTTCTGTTGAGCGTTGGGATGCACAGCCCTGTCCCCTGTAGCTGTGATCCCTCCTGTCTCCTCAGGGTCCCCATCTTCCTCCATGCACACCCCTCCTTAGCGTCTCTTTTATTAGTCTGAGCCTTACAAGTTGTCAGCTAAATCTTTGCGAGGGACATGTTAGTTGTAAGCACAGTGACTTGCAGACACAGCTCAGAATAAGATAAGAGAATTCGTGCTAATTTTCTGCTTTCTCTGCTTCTTCCCTCCTGTGGAGTTAGGAAGAAAAGTCCTTTTTCAATGAGAAAGTAAAATTGCGAGCTGCCTGGTCAAGCAAGTGAATGCAGTGACTGTGGCATTTGTGTTGCAGCCATTTTCATACAAACAGTTCCAGATAACTTTGCAGTATCCGCCTCAATGTGTACTTTGTTTGGAAAAGATTCCCCTAATCATCAAAGCACTGCATAAAAAACAATAATTGCAATTAAGGCATGCCAAATAGAAGAGACAGCTGTGAAGAATTTTTTGTCCATTTCTCTGAACATCCTTCCTTTGATTCACTTGAGTTGAGTTCTAATTTCTAGCCTTTAACTTCAAGCTCTTTCAAACAGACACAGCCCTCACATGTCTATCAACTGCTAACACTGCTTCACTGTCTGCAGAGCAATAGCAGGGCCTCTCTCCTCTCATCCACTCCTCTCCCAAACATATACGCTTTCTTCACCCCCATCCTTAGGGCACTGAAAATCTATAAGGTTCTCATTGCTCCTTCCAAAGAATGATTTCTGCAGTGGTATCTGACAAGAAATAAGTTAGCATACTACAGCAAGGCCAAGAGAAGTTCAACATTTAAACATTTATGTGATAACATAAACATAGATAAAAATTTCTATTTATCTGTGAGCTAATTCCCTCTCTCCTCACTTATTTGAGGCTGGGTTTATATCACAAGTGTTTTAGAATGGAATTTAGATCACTATCCCACTTGTACAGCATCTAGCATCACTGATACTCATTTGAATACTTGGACTTAATAGCTGGTAAGTCATAAGATGGTAGAACATATAAGTTTATTTTTAATTTAACTGTATGCTACATTTTTATCTGAGACATTGTCAAATTTATTATCATGAAGCTAAAAAATGCAGGTTCTTTAGCCTTAAAAAGTTAGTTTGGAAGAACTATTAAGAAAAACCCTGAAAATAGGTACAATACAAGAACACTTCATGCAAGAAGTGGAGTCCTTTAAGAATAAGCTGTGCTGTACAATAGCTGTACCACAGCTGCCACAGAGAACGGGAAGTGAAAAACATCACTGGTTTCACATAAGCAACCAACAAATTTCAGAGGAATTGTAAAAAGGACTGAGGCCAGCCTGCTACAATTTAAATTAAGTTTGTGGTCTAAAACCGATTCCAAATAACACAAAAATATTAACAACTTGGTATTTTGCTTTTCTCTGAGTTAAACTGTTTTATTCTCACTTCTAATGTAATGGGACAGACAAGAGAAAATTTACACAGTATTATGCACTTTCTTTAGGATTATCCATAGTGTTTTGTATGATTAAGAAGCTACAAGAGGAACAACGTCAGGCACAAATGGTGACTATCCTCCACTGACCTACAGGCCAAGTAAGCTATTGAAACTGTTGATATTAAAAAGTCTTACAGATGATTCTCTTGAAACTATCACAAATTCTTTGGGCATACAAACTACTCCTAAATTAACTGATTTTTGTATGAAATTTCAGATTGGACCCCTCAGCAATGGTTTGATTGCACTGAATGGAAGTATAAATAATCCTTAAAAAAAAAGAGATTACTAAGGCAAGCTGAGTGGGCCGCTAGAAGCAAATCCAATGTTTAAGAACAAAGGCTCATATTCATTGCACCTAACTGCTGGCAACTGCCAGCTTGGGAACTAAATTACCACAAGTTCGCTCAATATGTGATTGAAAGAAAAGCATCTCATGAGGTTGATTCAAGTTTAGAGGTATCTTTGGAGGTGTCCCTCTCTCTGCTGCCTGTGGAAGAGCTTGAAGTGACAGATCTTTTATGAAGTTCATCAGAAAAAGTCTTATCCATTGCCTTGGTGGGATAAACCAAGTTATTACCTTATGTTCAGGTCTAGAAAGAGGCTGTTTCAGAGAAAATGAATAAACTATGAGGATGCGAAGAAAAAAACCAGCAGACGAAGCCTCTAAAAGAAACTAACACAAACACAAAAAAGATTGGGATTTAGATTTTTAGATGTATCTAGTGAACTCGACAGCCTCAAATTTTAGGTTGTACAACTTGAAAGTTTTGAAAAGAAATTAATTTTCATGAAAAAGGTAAAGACCTTAAACATTCAGATGCATAAATCAGTCATCCCTTTAATAGGCCTATTTCCCATACGCCTGTAACACCGACACATCAAAGTGTTCACATTTTTGGATGGCAGGCATTTAGCTACCTTTTGCCCTCTATTTTGCAGGATGCTGTCCTAATTTGCCTGAAGCCTTCTCTTTCTTACTCTGGTATAAGGTTCTACATCTGTGTTCTTGGGGCTTCCTAGTTCGAAATACAAATGGCGGCAACCAAATTGTCAGCACCAACACAGATCTGTGGGGCAGAACAACCTGCAGATCCCTGCTAGCTAAGACGGTGAGCACAACATCCAAGTGAAAATAAGCAGACTGGTTAGACAGGTGACAGTTCCAGTGCTTTCAAAACATCTCTACTTCAAGATAGTTTGCCAAGAAAAGTAGCTTATAGCTCAAGAGGGGATTTACCAAAGAGATTACAGTGACTACAGCCAACAAGCAGCACCCTTTGCAGAGTACACACCCAACTTGGTTATGGTTGCATGTAGCCCTGTCACTTGCTATAAGCCTTCCTACTTATTTCAAGTTGTTAAGCAGCAACCGCAGTTCCTTAATGCTGTCCTTCCCTATAAGCAATGGCTGTAGCTGTTACAGCGATGTTCTTCAGTTCCTAACAAGAAGAAAAATAACTCACGTGGGGGAGGTTGTAATCCTCAAGAGAAACTTTCCTAAAACAATGTATGCAATACTCTGCAGAAGTATAAGAACACTTTAAAGAAAGCCCATTTTCATACTGGCTGAATTACTTGTTTTCAGTTCTTGTTTCTTTAAGTCTATGAGTAGTTTCTAGATTGATGTCACCCTTTTCTTCAGAAATGCTGTGACAGCAAGTGGAAAAGGAGGGAGTCTAATGCTGGCGGCTGAATGCAAGTGCTGTGTAAATCTGCCGTGAGGTGCTGCTGAGATAATAAAGTAGAGAACTTTCAATATATCTGCAAGTACACCAATTGTCCACCAACTCATTAAATATTTCTCCTATGTCCGTGTACATACAGTTACATTGCCATATATTCAGTAAACTAATTCATTATAGTAGTTCTGGGTAATGATCCATTTCATTATCTCTACTATCTCTGTAGCATTGAGCAGAAAGCTGTGAGAATACATCAAAGTGAAACATGTCTCCGTCACAGAGATATCTCCACTTCCTATGCAACTGGCTCATTTTAGTACTATCTTTGCTTGCCCATCACTCCTCCTCACCACTTCTCAGGGACTTTCCATAACTTTATATCACCAATCTGTTTTAAGAATCAAAAAAAGGATGCCTCTCTGATAAAAGCATGCCCAGATCCATCACCCTTGTCAGGGCTATGTCTGCGCTAGCGTTCAAAGTAGCCTCAAAAGATTTAAATAACGTACTTTGGAACACAGATGTACAATCTGTAATAATAATGATAACATTAGTACAAGTACATGAAAAGAGAATATCTTCCCAAATAAAAGTTCTATACTATGGGTAAGATTAATCTCAACTAATTTTAGGCACTGAAAATTAGGTGTTTAACTTAAACTAGATGCTTCATCTCCCCTTAATTAAGGAATAGATGTACAGACCTCCAGAGGGTGAGTCATTCTACCTTTATATAAACATCTCAGAAAAGTGAAAGGAATTGCCCTCAAGAAGTATTTATCTTTACCATCTAGCTATAGTAGAAGCCCAAACAACTAACTCAGACTAGACACCAACCTTTTAACTGGCTATAATAAGGTGAGATGAATTCCACTGTGATCAGAGCCTCCATGTGGTCTTTGAAAATATCTGGACACTAACTTCTCACCTGTGTGTTGTCTGTTCTCAACCTCCAGTAGAGTCCTCTGCTCTTTCCTAGTCTGACAGATATAACTAATATTGTTTCAGGTTTCAATAAATGCAAAAATTACGAGACAGAATTAACAACTTTTCCTCAAACAGTTTTTGTTCTGTGCTTCCCACTCTTCGTTAACGCTGGACTTCACCGATCTATGATGCAGGAAAAAGAGCTAGGACTCTCTTGAACTTTCCTGATATTTTCCGTTGGTTCCAAGTTATTTGCAGACAGGAAAAAGCAATCCCAAACAGTCTGTCCCCTGTGCTCCACATCTTCTATTCATGCTGACTATTTATCACATGCACTTAATCCTGACTTAACAACAGCATTCAGCTATCAGGTCCTAATGTTACTAAACTCTAAAGAAAGATTTCACTAAAGAAATACAACATTTCAGAACAATGGTCTGCACAGACTGGACTCTTTTGGTATGTAGAATAAGACAGAGAAGGCAGATATGGATTGGCAATAAGGATTGTGAATGTATTTTTACTGAGCACATTTCTACTGCCAAAAGTCATTTACGGGTGGGACAGAAGGAGCCTCAATTTTAATCTTTGGAACCATGAATGTGAACAATTCTCTATGCAGAATTTATGAGCTGTTTTACTTATCAGTATTTCCTCAGAGTTTTCACGCAGTCAGATTGATTACCCTTTCCTCATACTGTTTGTGCATACTCAAGTTTGGCTATACAGTGCATAAAATGGACATGAACTGCATACTGTACCATACAAGGAAATTAAAGGCAGTGACATGCCAATCATGGTTATTAAATTTTTGTTCGAAAACACAATATGATATCACTGATAACAAAAATCTGTATTTCTAAATACTTCAGCAACAAGCATAACCTAAATATTTGGGGATTTTTTAATTAGCTAAATTCTGTAGGACATCTAAACAGACAGAATACAAGAAAAAATAGAGATGGGAAGAGGTTTGGGTTTTTTTCTGTAACAAGCTTGGCTTTCATAAAACAATTCATTCTAAATGTTTTCAGTGCACAAAGAAGTTTTTTTTTTCTCCTTTAAATCCATAATTTCCATGAATAAAACTCTTGGCTTACCTGATTGTCTGAAAATACCAGTCACCTGGCATAAAACAAGATGCCAACATAGCCTAACATTCCCAAAAATGAAGCCTTTGTCCTGGACCTACAATGTACTGCATTTTATTTTGAGAATCTCTTTCCCCGTATGGGGCTAGGGACCCTGACACAGACTGTAGCTCTGCACACAACTACCAAGGTGCCCACAAAACAATGGATATACAATCTGTGCGACCCAAACAAATAGGGAACAGTACATCGATACAGCTATTGACAGATAAACTGATTTCCCCAAGTAGCAGCACTAGCAGTGGGAGTTTCTGTCCAAGTTTACCTGTAAAACCTTGTTATAGAAAGTCTGGCAGAGATGCTGAACAAATTTCTCAAAAAACAACTTCACCCTGTGGCAATGCCTCATGGTTACTAACCAACTACTGGATGGATTTCTTGAGTTATGAAGAAATCTGAGTACAGAGATTTTAATCGTATATATATTATTGGAGTTTAGGTTTTGATTGAGGCTGGAATACTCCAAGAACAAATATGTGTCTATGAAGCATTTAAAAATGAACAAATGTAAAAATTTAAATCAAGATATTTCATATTTTTCACGATAACAGAATATGTTTATTCACTATTTTATTTTACTTGCCTTCCTAATCATGACATTAGATACACTTCAATACAGCACAGTAACGAGAAAGAGTTACAGACGTAACACCCTCCACAGCAGGATGGAATTTGTTTTTTAAAAAACACCATGCCAGTTTGTGGAAGAAGAAATTGCCTGTATGGCTTGAAAATCTATCTTGTGATAATGTAAGAGGTTATGAATTGTCTAGCCACAACGAAATGGGATGATATTCTTACTCCAGTGAGTAAATGGAGAAACTCCCACTGATTTCAAGAAGAACACAGCAAGTTCTGATTTTGGAAGATTGATTTTGCCATGTTTCTAAAATGAAGTATTTAAAGTGATGGAGCGAACAACGGACATCTCCCTAAAGGATATCCGGGAGATGATAACAGCAGAGCCCTGCAGAAAAGTACAGATATAGGGTAACAAATTCTAGTCTGTTTGGAAACTGATTCCTCAATATCTTAAACATTTTATTTACCATCTCTGCATTGGTCTCCTCGCTGTTGCTGAGGCAGCTCACGCCCCAGAGGAACTGGAAGAGGCAATGCAGCCCGGGAGAGGGACAGTGGAGGGACAGGCTGCAGAGCTGCCTGCCAGTCCCCCACCTGCCACTGGGAATTCGGGCTGCTGAGCTGCTGCTAGGAGTGCTGTGGATGCACCGACTGAAATGCACGGTCTAAATGGCACAGGGGTCAGTGCTTCTGCTGGTTTTGCCTGTTTTGGTATTGAACGTATCAATTAATTCTACAAGTAGCGAAAAGCAAAAAGATGTGTTGTACATCTCACTTTTATTACTATGAACAGTAATTCTACCCTTTCTAAGACTTCACCAAAAGGTAACATATATGACTTATGTGATATGCACATGTATATATATGTACACATGTATAATACGTATTAATACAATTTGTGACATATGATACATGTGTATCAATAAAAAAATTTATTGAAGTGTGTAGCTCATTTAAATATGTCTCCACATGGCCTTCCACAATATTTAAAAAATATTTTATTGAGTATACTTTAAACTTTTGTAAATAATAGATAAATGCCAAAAGGTACCTGTATATGAGCATAAATACCCATCACCGTCTTCAGTATATACCATAAGTCAAGTATGTGTAGTGGTTTCAGTCCATGTAGGGTGTACTGCTGGTGCCAAAATGCAAAACCTACATTTATTATCTCCGTGCTATAAAAACGAAATCTCACAGTGGCTTTAGAGGAGCTGTAGTAATCTATTCAGTCAATGATTTGCTGTCTTAACATTTTCAGTCATCTCCATTCCAATCTGTGTCCTGCTGCTCTGAAAATGTTAGGGCACGCCAATGCTTGGCACACTGTAACACACATCTGAAAGTATCCTAAAAGCAACTGCAGAAAGAAGTTAAGTAGATAAGCACAAAAATTATTAGTTAAATAGCTCTTCTGAAGAGTTTAAATAATTGTTAAGGAGAAAAAACCCAAACTGCACTCAAATAAAGACATTGGGTTGATCTGACAAATGAAAAAGCACTGTGAAGTAATGTTGCCTCACACAGTCCTTAAATCACCACCTGGAATTGTATCAAGTATTAGTTAAATATCATCATCCTTAGAGCCTAATTAAGCCAATGAAAGGTACTTGTAGAAGAGAGCTGTTGCACTTAGCTTTTCTTATTTTGCAACAAAGTGTCTACCTGCATATTTCTGTTAAAATGTTTCAACATTCAACAAAAAAATAGTTGTATCATCACACAGCCAGTGACAGAACCACACAAGTCATACCAAAACAAGGCCATCATCTCAGGAATTACCAGTTTCTTATACTTTGCCTCATAGAGGAACTACATACTTTTCCAAAAGATCCAAAATCTTTTGTTGCTCTGAAATGGTAGCAACACGCATACATTGTAAAAAGCCTCCACTCAGCCTTCAGTTCCGGTTAACTATTGCATCCACACAGAGTTTGTGGACTGAATTACAAGGATAGGTTTGTTAATACAGCAGGAACTAATATTTACCTTCCAAAAGTCCAATTCTTGGATATGCCACTGATTTATGGCTTGATCAAGATACAGAATATTTCTATCTAATCACTTAGGACAAAATAACTTGTTTATGTCATAACTGTGTTGTGAATCTCCGGTTACTCTGTGCAAAGGCCGCTGAGATCCTTAAAGACATGTATACATCTGAGTGAAAATTACTGTTGAAAATCCTGACTTTATTGTCATCCAAGCTGAAATTTTTAATGAGAAGTGAATGAAACATTTGTCCCTTTAGACTGAAATGTGACCACTATCACTCTGCCTTTGCTGGGATTTATATCAGTATTTCACAATGAGATCTTACAATTTCTCTTAAATTAAATGAGATCACCTCTAATGTTCAGGAGAAAAGAGATCACATTTTCCATAGATGTAAATATGTCCCTAATCCCCTTGCTTTTAGGGAATCTGAGTTCTCCAGTATGTCTTTTGCTGATCTGAATCTCCTGTATTATATTCTTCTTCTGTTGCCAAATTCCCTTTAAGTAATTTGTTTGAATGACAGTGCTTAGTCTGACACACTGGTTCCCACTATGCTCAGTCTTGTGTGCTCTCTTCTCTGAAACTTCATTCGATTTGCTTTTTCAGCTTCCCTCATGACTCTACATCTTCTCTGCATCATGTCCACAAATGAGGCAGAATAACCCAGAAAAATTTTGCATTGACATGGCGGGGCCCTGGGAAGAAAGCCTTGTTTTCATTTCCACACATTTTTCTTTTATTCCCCACTCCCTTGTGCTATTAGCTTATCTTATAAACCAAAACTCTTTAAGGCTGTGACTGACATAGCTGTCTTAGAATGGGAGGGCTTCTTTGCCCTCATTCATTGGTGACAACAACAACAAGCCCACTCCAGACACGCAGTTAAGAAACCTAGCTCTTGCTCAAGTGCAGTCAGTATTGAAAATTAGACTGTATTCAGAAAAATGCATCTGGAGATGGCATTGCCCATGAACAGACTTTTTCACTGTCAATCACTACACAGAGTTTCTCTGCAGAGCAACCTGCTGCTTAGGTTTCAGCTAATAATACAGAACCGCACCAGTCTTCAGCGTGACATTGCAGTAAGGTACACAAAACAGTGAAGGCATCATTATTCTCTTCTTTGCCAGGATCACATTATTTCCACAGGAAAAATGTATGTTATATACAAAATGCCTTCTACTTGTGTCTTCCTATTACAAGCAACACAGAATGGATGCATTATTAAATTGACAGACAGGAAGCTGTTAGCATCAGTAACTGATCAGGTAAAAAAAATCAAAGGTCATTCAAAGTAACTTCAGTAACATTTTAAAAAGTAGCTAATTAGATTATTTCTTCAGTATTAAAAAAATAAAGTGAAATAGTACTTAGCCACCAAACATCTTTTCTCTAAAAATAATGGCATTGTTACCATCTTACATATAAGCTGAGTTCTAGGAGGTACTTGATAGAAACCAGAAGTGAAACTAGATTGTGGCTTCCCATACGAGTCACTAGGCCCTACTCCCTCTCAGAAGCATTTCAAAAGCAAATCTGAACCTGCAGCTCTCAAGCTTTCACGAGAAACAGATTCCTTCAGCTCTTCCTTCCAGCACTCTGTCTCTGGCTGGTGAGCTGGCCAGCAATGACTAAAGCAGGCAGACTGATCAGCTGAGGAAATTTCTAAACTCCTTTTGAACTTTTATTCGTTATTTCACATTCTTATTTAATGCCTATTTATTTCCAGAGACAGCTTACAAACAAACAAACAAACAAACAAAACCACCAAAAAACCCAAAAAACCAAAACCCAACCCAAACCCCAACCTAACCCAAACCAAACCAAAAAATAACCCCAAAAGAAAGCAAACAGGCTGTTTACTGCATAGATGCGCTGCCAGGAAATCCCATTGTTGTAGTGGTGAGTAAAAGTCCTGCGCCCTGACTTATGTCTTACTCACCCTCAATCATGTATGAGCCATGCAGCCTTTCCTGATTCATGAAAGTGGTCAAATGTTTTACAACACTTGCTAGGAAGTCATCTTTCTTTGCATGACCACTCTGATTACTAAGCTGTGATGGTTTTACACATGACCTGTAAATCAAATCCTGATGCACAACAGGAAGTTTTCACTGCCAAATCTTTTGGAGTTTAACATAGCATCAACATGAAACAAAGCCAGGTGTTAAAACTGTCAGAGGGAGATATTTTGAAATGGAAAAGACAAGAGAGAGATCAACATCTATTTTTGTTCTAGCTTTTCAAATTTGCTGCAATTCACTAATTGGAGATTTTCACCTGAACAAAAATATTTTGAACTGCTGCTGAGATATATATAGAAAGATGAAATGCTTTCCACTGTATTAAGATCAGAGGGGCAGAGCAGTAAAGGAGGGTTTACAGGAAAATAAACATAACTAAAAAGATAAGTCAGACCAAATGTCATGCTGAAAGCAGGTTAGGACAATACTAATATTATACTTGGTTAACTTCTCTCATGTCTTATGCAGAGTTAGTACAGATGTTTAGTGGCTGGCACCTTCTCAGTTTATATATCCAGAAATACTATGATCCAGCCCTAACCACTTTAAAATTATGCTTCCCTTTGATTTGCTTATTTTCCAAGTTCTCTCAACTTGGTTTACACAGAACATACACAAAAGCCATCAGAAATCTGCACATCTTACACAGGGGAATTATCCCTTCACATTTAGCAGACAAAACACTCTGCATTCCTTTTCTGAATTTTAAATAAGTTATGCTATCTTTCAGCCAACGTCCTCTTGCCAGTAAAAACAAAAAAAGAAAGGTTTGTGACCTTAAAAACATCATGGGCAAGTGAAGATTCGCACAAAATATTCCACTAGTAGGTTTGAGAATAGATAGATGCTTTCTCCTCTTCCAGCTTAATCCCCAAACACCCTCGCTGTCAAAAGGCTATTGTTAAGGCATGGGCTTCCTCCAAGACCACATCCTGTGAATCGGGTCAAAGTGAAACACAGAGCTGCTTTAAATGAACTACTCTTTGCTTGCCCTATATTCAAGTGCAAGAAAAACTACGCGACTCAAAAAATTAGTGGACTAGAGAAAAAAAGACAGTGGACCTAGCCCAGAATGAACACATGGTTAAAAAAATTAGCAGTTCTCATTTGTGATTGATGGCCTTATTATCTATTAAATACAAGAGTTCCAGTTCCTCCTACCAAGAAGCTAGACAGTTTATTCAGAGGCAGAAATTAGGACCAAAAAAGACATCTCTCCTTAAAAAAGGCCTGCTTTTATTCCATAACTATACTTACCACATCATATTTAATAAGTGAAAAGCCTATCAACAGCATTGCACACAGGACTTTTGATGAGTGTTATACCACTTCACAAAGGGCACAACATATTCTGCACCTCTAATAAGTTGTAGCAGAGTCTGTGTTGATCGGATACATCAAAATCAAATAAAATTCCAACTCCAGCTCAGAGCTGGCCCACACTGATGCTAGCCACTGACATTGAAATGAAGAAAAAGCCCAAATGTCCCTATGAAGTGAGCAGGAAAAATAACTCATTATCTGGATGTTTTATTCTTAACTGATCCCTTAGCAAAGACAAAGGATGGGGTTGTGGTTATGATGTGGAGACTGGGACTCAAGATATATATGACTTGAAATTCTTAGTCCTGCCACAAAGTCCCAGCCTGAGTGTGGGAAAATCATCCATTTAGCCTTTAATCTCCCCTCTCCCTCTGCACTGTGGGGATAATATTTTTCCCTTTCTCCCACACTCCGTGTAATAGAGCCATACATCTGTAGGGCTGCAACTAACTTCTCCTGTGAGCATGCACACTACCTGTTGTGATAAGGCATCTGTCTAGTAAAAGTTTCTAGGATCGAGGTCTGGTTGAAACAGAGAAAAAATCCACAGAAAGGACACTCTCATATGTTTTTACTAGAGGGAAAAGTGTTTCAGCTGAACTGGACTTCCTAATCTTGATGGTACCCCTCACTCTGCTGGCTGCATTGGGCTGCTCATGTCTTCTAGGGAGCAGTCCGTACAGCCCTTACAAAATGCAGCCAGCTGAAATGCTGTGCAGTGCTCCTGAAGGGATTTTTAAAGGATCTCAGAGCTCTGAATTGGGTTCACAGGGCTTCTATGTTCCTTGTTATAGAGCAAAGAATTGAGTCCCTGAGAGTCACTCCTCTGCCAGACCCCACAGGATCTTGAGGCAGGAGGGCACTCCGATACTGATATCCTGTATGTCAGGGAAATGAGTGTTCCCAAGCAAGCAACTAGCTGGCTGGTCTCCAGTGATACCCTCCCTGTGCTTTAGGGAAACTTAACTGGAACTGCAATGCTTCAGTGAAATGCCTCTGGAAACACCCGTACCATACAACGGCATTTTTTCTAAGGTAGCAAAGCTGTCTCCAAAGGGAGTCCTTTCACCTCTATGGCACTCTGGGCCACAGGGCTGTCAGCTCAGGTTCCCAGAGTAGCGTGGTTTCATTACCACAGACCTGCACTCAGCTGAATCAAGGAACGAGAAAAGAGAATGAGAAGACGATCAGGATAGCCATCGAGTCCTTTGCATGAGGAAGGATCAGTGTTAGTAATGCTATGAATGGCAGATGTACATGCGTTTGTTTTTTAAAGTATTCCAGTGATGGAGATGCTATACCTGCATGCAAAGCGTTCCTCTGTTTAACTACTGTTGCTGCTGGGGAGTTTTACTAAAGCCTAACTAAAACCTCTTGGGGTATAATATAAGCCCATTATTTTTATCTAGAGATGGAGACCACTTATCTCCATTTATGGTCATGGAGAACATATTACCCCAAGGGGCTGCGAGAGTGTTGCACCGAGCAAATGTTGCTGGGTTGCTTCAGGTCCTGGAGCTCTGCTGGTGCATCCACAGTGCGTCAACACTCAGACACACTCCCATTTTCAGGGAACGGATTTTTTTAATGAAAAGTTGTTTGGTCAGGAAAGCCCCAAGCAGCTTCCTTAGGCACAGATGCAATACAAAAGAGTAAGAATAATTGTTTTCTGCTGATGCCTAATACCAGCTCGCAACACACAAATTAATATGACATACGTTGAGTTCTACATTCATATTTTGTGAGAGAAATAAAACAAAAGCTGTAGAAAGGTAGGCAGAGGTCTTAATCTCAGGTTGGTAAATACCCTCCTATCCATGATCCCAATTACAAATTACAAACAAAAAGCATCTTTCGGCCTACACTCAATACAAATTGTTCACAAATACAAAAGCTTTGAGAGTTGCATGTTGTGTTACTGTACATTTATCTCAACTATATGAAAATGTGCTTGGTACAGATGATTAGAAAATAAACATGTAACAGTGAAGTTGACTCCAAGCTCATACAGCATGAGGCTCTTAAATCAGTTATAATATAGCGTAGACAGATGGTTCTGGATACATAAAGAAAATTAAAGATGTTGTTATCTGTTTGATAAGGAAATAATTCAAAGCACAAGGCAAGAAGTTGAAATTGCTGACAAGCTGAACTCCTGCCAGCTGTCCTGGCTTCACTGGGGCTGTGTGAATTTTAAACACACATAGTCCCAGGTGTCAGCAGTGCCAATTGAAATTTCTGGCAGCTAGTTCAGTGCTTTTGAAACAATGCTGGCTTCCCGTCACTAGCGGTCACTATGGGGAGAAGATAGGCAGTCTCTGGCTGCTTCTGCTGCCCTTTTTGTTGCCTTGGCCATAGTGCTGTAAATGAAACACTCGGCACAATGAGCAGCCTCCTTTCTTGCCAACCCACAAGGCAGACATCTCCAATGCACTAGCACTGAGAAAAGGAAGGGTATGACAAAATGGGGAAGCAAACTCATTTATTTATGTTCCTTAGATTCAGTATGTCAAGAAACTCAGTGGAGCTTGGCCCTGAGAGACCGGACAAAAAGGTATCCAAGAAATTGAAAGGTCAAAGAGATGTGGGATTGCAACAGATGCTCTGCTTGGGAGAGATTTGGGGAATGGTGGGAAAGGGTCACACAGAACCTAAGTAAATGGTGTGGAAGGGTTAGCTGAGGAAAGACGGAGATATGGAAGTCATTCATGGCACACATCTGGTTTTCCAATGTGCACAGTACTCCCGTTGGCGTGAGCAGGAGCTCCACCCATGTTCGGAAAGCAAAAATATTTGTCTTGAGATCTGTCTGGATAGCGGAGCCTAGCCGTCCTCCAAGTCTGGTGTCTGGTGATGGGCAGGAGTTACCACATCACTGACAAACTGCTGACAATTGATGAGGAAAAAATGGGAGGTTTCCATGCTCGTTCCAATGTCCTACTGCAACAGGGCTGGCTGAATGACACTGGAAGCCCTCAGACCAAGACTGAGATGCAATAGCATGATACTAAATGAAATGGACCTCAAGAGTCACTTTAATAGCAGCAGTATGTGTTTTTGCCTAATGACACCAAAGTATTTAGCTTTGTTTTGTGACACTGATATACATTTTAGATTACTTTAATGGTGTTCACTTGGTACAACTAGGTGTTTCAGACCCCATTCTTTATTGGCCATGCTCCCCAGGTAGAGCACATCTATTCATCTCTGTTCTGCTGATTTACAGACCGCTTCCCCAGCCTTACTGCTCGGATTTCTGTGCTCTATGAAGAAGCCAGTCGTATCTCTTTCCTCAGGTGGACACATCATATTCTTTATCATTTCTTCCAAAAGGCCTTGCAGCAGATCCGTTTCCTGAGTTCCCCTGAGATCTCCCTGTCTTAAAGTTAGACTGTTTAATGATGAACTTGGTGGGGCTGGACCCCTCTAAGGAAGACCACAAATTACTGTCCATGCATCCTCTGGATACCAGTATCTCCATGCTAAAAGAATGTTAATATAACCCCCCAAAACTGAAGTATCTAGAAAAGTTTTAGGTTTCCATATGTGTGCTGGATCAGTTGTAGAGCCTGACTAGCACTTCCCAATAACGAACAGTGATATGAAAAATGTTGCAGTCGTGGCAGGAAGACTTGATTAGTGGATACAGAGAAAAATAAGTCATATGCAGAAGCCTGTAAAGATGTCTGCCAACAGGAAGGAAGAAGCAGATAAAGCAGACAGCAGCAGACAGATAGCATGGACAAAGAGAAACTGGAAACAAGAAAAAAAAAAAAAGAAATAAGATAATATGACAGTAAAGGAATGAATTAACTCAGGAAGAAGACTAAAATCTTATCATCCAAGTCATAAAACCAAAACACTACAACTAATATGTCAGATTCAGCTCAGAGAAAATTCAGTTTGCAAGCATAAATGATGGTGCAGTGCTCTTGAAAGAGGAAAGTTTGATGATGGGAAGAAAACCCTGGGAGCATAAAGCAGAGCACTGCAAGGAATAGCCCTGGGAAGCCAGGCCAGAAGACCTGGGGTGCTGACTCCTAGCAGCTTCTCAGCTTTGTGCCAGAGAGGATTCGTGGCAGTGCCCTTGCACCATCAAACGTGTGAGGGCAGCTGAAATCGATCATGGTGACTGGAGTAAAACGCTATTGCCATTGGCATTTTACTGCAGGTCAATATAGTGCAGAGTTATCATTTAGTGACCAAAATAAGTTGTTTTACAAAGAAATTCTTTCTTTGTTCCTTTAGTTCTAAGCCATTACTTCATTTACCTTTCTACAATATCACTTAATATTTTTTCATTTTGTTACTGTTTAATAGCCCATTCTACAACCAGAACAGTATTACAAGGCAGCCTAGCGTGATCCAATACTTTTGGTCTCATTAATTTAGCAAGCAGTATAAAAGTGGTGGCACAGAAATATAAATAATACTGTACCCACAGTTAGAAAAATATTACAAAGAATATTGGTGTTTTCGGATGCGGGTTTGCATAAAAACGCTCTACGGTCCAACTGAACAGGAAAACTCCATCTGCTTCAAAGAAAGCCAGCATTTCACCTCATGAATCCAGCAGCTGGATTCCTTTCCTGTGTACATATATAGGAATAAACTTTTGTCTATACGATACTCAGAGAAAAAGAATGTGCTCTGAATGCTTGCATTCAAATATTTTGCATGACTATTCACATCATAAGTGTTCATGCAGTCAGTTTAAACATTAGTGGGTTTAGCAAGAAAGCAGATGGACCTGTATGTGACTTAGGTACCAAAGCACAAATTACGAAAATTTTGAACAAAAGTGTAGTTGAATAAACTACACACAGAATAATTTAAATCACTACCAACTTACTATTTGCTTTCCTAGGCTTAACTATGTTCTATCCAATTAAGAAAAAAGTTGAACATAATCACCTCAAACTTTTTCTACCACAGTTTTTATTAAAACAATAATATCACTTTTATTAAACTTCAAACTGCATCAAGTCCACAAAAAAGAAAACAACAAAGACTACATGTGCAAGTGCAACAAAATCATGTGAGATGGGAGAGACGCCTAGGGAAAAGAGAACTGATGTTTGCAGCTGTGTTCCTAACCAGCCTTGGCAAGGCAGTTGTGTGAGAAAGCCAACACAAGTGTCAAAAGTCTTGAACAATCAGGTGTGGTGAGACTGAAGGCCATAGAGGAAACAGCTGGGTGGCAATGACACTACTGTATCGACATGTATAACCCAAATTTATCTTGGAATCCTTAGTACTTATACATAGCAACAGGATATGTCACAGTGACTACATGTGTCAATCTAAGTGCCTTCCAGACCCACCAAAGAAAGCAATCCAGCAGCCAAGGGCAAAAGTTAACCAGATGATTAATTCATACCTTCCATTGTCTTTTGCAGATAGATATCCATCATTTTTCCCTCAAAAATGAGTGCTGTCTTATATCCAATGATATAAGCATACAAGCAGTATGCTATATAGGCAGCTTTTACTCTCAGTTGGAAACTCAGACTAGGGATTCATCACATTTTAATTGAAAGACCTTTTATTTGATCATTGTTATAATGAAACATTCCCAATGTACAGCACTGTATACCGCAGAGCCACGTAGGAATATTACGTTTGATTAATACGTTTGCTAACCAAAGAAATCAACCAAAGGTCTGTTGGAAACAGCACTCACAAAGGGTCAAGCTTTGGGACAACACAATCTGTAATGCAGAACTTGCATCTGCGCAGCAAACCTGAAGAGACATTAACCCTAACAACTCCCTCAAATTTGTGCTTAGAACTACTGCTTAGATAACCTGGATGTACTGCTGAGGCTACCAGGCACTGGGAAACAGGGTGGCATGGATCTCCATCACTGATGAAGAAAAATAGCATTCAATACTTTTAGGCTGACACTTTGAAGTTTACTAGTAAGAAAAGCCTAAAAATAATTTCTTCATCATAACCACCCACCTTATAGCCCAAACTATTTTGGCAAAAATATTTCATGAAACTTGCTTAAAAGGTGAATAAAAGAGCATCCTTCAAAAAAATGTGCCTGGAAGAAAATTGGGCGAAGGGCTGCCACTAAGCTTTACTGGGAATGTTGGACTTGTAAAGGAGGAATACAGAAAGGCTGCAGAAATTAGTAACTTTGTGAATGCTCAGCACTTCTGTAAATCCAGGTGGCCAGGGGAGGTTTTCAGACCATCACGTGCACAAACTGGCCTTACTCTTTAAGGATCATCTTTTCAAAGTGCTCAGCTGCCTGCACTGAGAACAGAAAGAGAGAGAGATCTAATGGCTGGTAGGTTGTTTTTTGGAGGTTGGTTTGTTTTGTGTTTTTTTCATTAAAAAACAGTCTCTAAGATTACAAGTATTGTCAAACCCATGAAACATGAAATGGCAAATTGGGATCACAGTTTGGGTCCATCTAGCCTGTTACTTTACTCATTAGCACTTCAGCAGTGCTCAGGACCAGACGCCTTGGAAGGATATGACTCCCATTAGGTCTCATGCTAAACACTAATAGTTCCCAAGCGTTTTAAACACTGAAGGCAAGATGCTTTGTATCTTTCTCCACACTTTTTTAAAGAATCAAGAAACATCTTTTGGTAGGCAATGTAACTGTACTCTTTTTTTCTGAAAATAGTACTTGCAAATCTAATTTATTTTTCATGCAATATCCATTAAAGAACAACATTAAAGAGGAAACATAAAGAATATTTTCTATTAAAAATAAGCAAGCAAGCAAGCAGGAATTGCATTGTGTTGAGAAGTTTTATTATTATCTTCATGTTATACTCATGTCATAGAAAAGGGCTGTTCAACACTTCTGGTAATCAAGAGATGAACAGTCTGCTCCTTCTTTATATTTCTATATAGCATGTATGAGACCACCAATGCATCATCTTTGGAAGGCAGGGAGAGGTGATACAAAAAACTCCAAGGGAAAAATTAAGTGACATGACCAAAATCTCATGGGGAAATATGTGGCAGGGATTAAAAAGGAAACCAAACATTCAGAATCCCAACCCTATGCTTTAACCACAAAACCAACTTTCTTCACTAATACTGAATTAACCCAGTAACTAAAAACAAGGAAAAACCAAGTACATATATTATGTGTATCTTGCCACTTGAACAACTCTGATGACACTCAAGTGTCCTCAAACTAAATAAGAAGCAACTACAAATATATGTTTAGTCCCAGTGTGGTAATCAGTTCCACAAACCAAAAGTACTAGAAAAGCAAGGGAAAGTAACCTCGCATAACACTGCTTGCTGAAGCTGTTAAACCACACATGCAGCCGTAATGTATTGACTGAAAGATCTACAGGAATATACACTACTGACAAGAAGGGACTACTGACAAGGAGGGACTCAATACTCATGTTCAAAGCATGAAAAATGTTTTCCACTACAGCAGAAAGACTAGTAGAAAATCAAGCAGAAGTCTTTAAATTTTTAATTAAGACTCAAAAAGAACCCCCTTATAAAAGAAAAAATCCTAAGCAGTCTAAAAAACGTTGTGGCATCCTACTTCAGACAAATCTTTTTTTTTTAAATCACAATGAATCAGAGCTAGGTAGGGGCTAGGAAGAAGCTATTTTGCAGAAGAGAAAAACACAGGTACTTTTCACTGACAAGCTGTTTTTGTGGTTCAGGCAGTTCTGCAGCAAGAGTAACCAGACCATTTGAAAAGCGAAAAGAAAATCAATTACTTGTTTTTATTTTAAAAGATTCCCTGTGGGAATAGGTGTGGGCGTGAGAGCTCTTTTTAAACTTCATAATATAACATGAAGCAGCCAAGATTTTTTTTTTTTTTTAAGTACTGTCATGTCATTGCTCTGCTTACTGGGTGCCGGAATGATTTTTCTCTACTTATGATTCTACTGATCCTTATCAAAATGCATCTGTGAAGCATTCAACACTAACATTTTAAAACAGAATATTTATTCAAACAGCAATACTGAGCAAAACAAATTTCCAAGGCTGCTATGCGAGTTCACTGATGACAGCAAAAGTCTATTTACCCAGTTACTCCTGCGTTCTGCATGCAGTAGGTTTCTATCAGATTTTTGTCTGAGCAAATCAACATTTTCTGAGAATTGAGATCCACAGGTAAAGTTTACAACTAACCTTGCTATCTTCGATCTCCTGGGTTCTTCCTTGAAGCGTTCGCCTCTCTCCAAAATCACAGGTTGACTTTAACGTAAGCTGACAAGAAAGCATTGAGCTCTCCGCCCCAGTAAGCTCCAAAGACTTTGGTGAGTACTGCTGCGAGCCAGCGGGGCCAAGGGTGGGTATCGGGAGGGCAGTGTGAACAGGCTTTGACCCTACGGCTGGCTGTCTTAGCTTGGAGGCAACCCCAAGTACAGGCATGGCTTCTATAAAAGTATCTTCTTTCTGCCAAAGAAAATGCTCCTGACCTCAGTCTGGTAGACTCCAGCTTCAGAAATTCCAGAACAAATACTTTAAACAAAAGTAGCAGTCATCTTTTCAAAAACGTCTTAAAACAATAATATTACGAGTTTCACAAGGAAGCAAAACTTTTCCTTCATCTCTCCCCTTCTCCCTCGCAGCCACTCACACGCGCTGCTCAGTGAGTCAGTGGCTCTGTAAGACTAAACACTCCTTTGGGGCGTGAACTTTTCTTGAAGGTAACTGCCACAGAGCTGCCTGTCTGGGATTAAAGACCTCATAAATTCGCTTTCTCTTCTTCCTACAGCATTCCAGGTCTGTGCGTTAAGTGAATGAAGGACGGGAGAAAAGGAGGGAGAGAAGAGATGAAACTTCCCCGTACTCCAACTGTCAAAACAGCTCTGAGACCACAACACTGGAAGCAGAGACCTCTTCCTGACTACATAAATAACCAGCCCACATCTTAAAAAAAAACAAACCTCTTTTTTTTCTGATTCAAAAAAAAAAAAAAAAGGACCTGAGCAGTGGCCAAAGCAAACAGCTGTTGGAAGAGTTTTTATCCCGGAAATAATCTCAGCAATGAAGCTGTTTGTCTGATTCCTGGCTATTTTTCACTGCTGACAACCATGAGCTACGGTGTTTCATTCCCTGTTCCTCCCGTGAAATCAGGTTAAAATCGTGCAAGAGCGTGGCTAGGAACAGACGCTGAATCACAGTGTGGGTAACGTCTGTCTGTGCTATGAAAAATCCATACAAAAACACAGAGCAGGATATAGGAAAATCACGAGCATTGTTAGAAGATTTAGTCAATACAGCTTTTCAGAGTTCTTTTTTTTTCTTTCTTTCTTGGTGGTGGTGCTAACGTCATCTATTCAATGTTAACACTTCCCTTTCTAAAAACATTTAAAGCTCCATGAAGTCCATGTCCAACGCATCATTTCTGCTTGTTGCTCATAGAAATATTCTTGCTGGCGACCTCAAACCCTTGTACATGGAAATACAAGACAGATAGGCAAGCAGAGCAGGCTATAAAATGAGTCACGATGGACAGTCCAAATTGCTGAGCAGCATAAACACTTACTTAAAAGGACAACTGTAAATTCCTTTGAGAGCCTATAGCAGGGGAACCCATTTAAAACAGTGATATAAGGAAAAAAATGTGCAGAAATGCCACACCATTAAACTCCTATGGGGTTTTATCACCCAGCATCATGGACAAAAATGTTCCACATGTTTTTCTTGTTATCTCTTACAAAATAAAACATAGAGAGATAGGATGACCTGAATCCTATTCTGCCACTAATATCCTACATGGTATTAACTATGCCTTCCCTGAATAGTATGTACTATTAACACTATAGATGTAAGCACAAGACAAAATAAGAGCCTTTTGGACTTTTAAGTTCTCAAATTAAGGATGGCAAGAGTTAGAAAAAGCATTGAAAAGAAAACAGAGTAAATGAGAAGCAGACTAAAAGGATCCTCTTAAATTACCCTTTGAAATTATTTTGCAGAATGAAACCGTAATACACAGTATTATCCTCTATCTTTCATTTACAGAGATCACACTGACACAGTAGTTAAAAATTCAACTCTCTATATTGACCTATAAACTATCCCATTCTTGTTTGTAGTTGTAGAAGTGAATCTGACCTGGTTTAGGAATCTCCTGAGTTTTGAAGTGTGCGTACGGAGGATCAGCAAACCCATTTCAGCATCCTCTGCTTACCTTCTCTTTGGTTTTGCCACCATTAACAGTAGCCGCAATGGGCTTTATGCAAGACCGCACAGAGGTAACTGTTCTGCATTTTAGAAAAGTTCAGCCCACAGGATCCACCACTCTCCGCTCCAACGAGTGGAATATTCTTGTTCGGTGTGACATTTCAGGTCTTGTGCAGAGCAAAGGGGAAGGAAGCTCCTTGTGCGGTCTGCATTTGTTCTCCAGCATCATAAAGCACTGTGTCTGTGTAAGGAATTTAGGTTTCTTAGGCACAACTGTTAACAGTTAACGCTTTAGAAAGTGCACATATGCAAAGGCTGAAGCGGACCGCAGGAAAAGAGGGATTTATCTCTTGCAAGGTTTGAGGAGATGAAAAATCCTCATGAGGACTGTTAACCAACGATCAAGACAAAGAATAAACTGGAGTCATGAGACAGATACGTTCTTAAAAAGAACTTTGCCAAAAAAATGTAATTGAATCTTATTACTTCTCAGGGTTATAATTTTACGAAGTAATGCATTATGGTAGTCTTGCTGTTCTTCTTTTGAATACGAATGATGAGGTCATGATACCCACAGTCTCTTTTGCAACCCATTTTCCCAGCACAGAAACCCTAAAAGTAATAAGTAAGCAAGCTTACTAGGAGAGAGTCATCTGTAATACATAACCAACAGGGTTTGGAAACAATGATTTGAAGCTGGTGTTACTCTTTCAAAATAATTATTACTCTTTCAAAATAGTTATTAATTATATTATGACTTTTAAGCTAGTAGCAGGTCAGGGCCATCAACTTCAGAACCCCATTTAGCTAGAATTTTTACAATGATAAAACCTAGAAGTGCTTCTGGTCTACCGAAGATACAGAGAAGAATCTACAAGACTCTTTGCAGGAATCAGGAAAGTTAATGGAGGAAAACAATAATAATACTCCATAGGTAAGAATGTGATTACAAGCCTGGTTGTAAGTCTGGTCTTCCTTTTTTTGTTTTCTCTCATTCTAATCCTAAGCAAAAGATAAATAAACAAACATCTGCTATCCTTAGAAATCACTTAGCTACATTTTTTGCTTGAAAGGCTTTTGTGTACCTCATGATGAATGTGGGTTTTATGAAGTATATCAGGGGAAAAGAATATTTAACAACTAAGCTTCGGTAGTGTTTTCCATGCAAACAGGAAAGCACAGAATAAAGCATCCGTGGACAACATGCACGAACTGGCACCAGACGCAGGTGCTGGTCGTGGAGCTGGACAGGCAGGGGATGGCACCACAGGCAGAAGGTGTCTGGGCCCACAAGGATTCTGTAAAGGGAGGAACAGGGCGTAACTGTGGGGAAAGGGCAAAGCTGGAAACTGCAAAGAAGGGCGCCTTGTTAGGCATGGCACTGGAAATGTGAGTTTAGTAGGATTGTCCTTGGTAGCTCTGGGGTGGGGAGCTAAGTGACCATCAAGCAGGGCTGAAGGGAGAATCCAAAGAAGCAGTGAGGATGATTTAGATATGTGTGTGAATAGTGATGGATGATTTAGATATGTGAATAGTGTCCAAATAGAAAGAAGGCATATCTGTGAGAAACCAGGGGTGGAGAAGTTGCAAGCAGTGGTTATAACCTGGGGTTACGTGAAATCAAAGACAACACCAGACTGCCTGGCATGAGGGACAAAAGTATTGTTGGCAGGATAGAGAAAGTAATGAGTAAAAAGATATGCCTGACAGAAAAACGGGACACATCTTCACTTGGTTACATGAAGCTGATAGAGAAATACCTGGAAAGGGATTGCAAAGAAACAGGTCAGGCTAAACATTGTACAGAGGGAGGACCTGCAGGTTTCTAATTTTCCCACTTAGACATTTATCAGCTTAGATATCTTCAAGCCAGGCAGGTAGGGGACATCAGCTGGGTTCAGGATGCAGGAGGATGAACACAGATCATGACTGAAGCCCTGACACAAGGGAAATGATGAAGTTGTGCAGGAAAGCTTAGAGAGTTATGAGGAAGCTAGAAGACAACTGAGCTGTGGAAAAAACCAGAGGGCAACATTTCATGTGGGATGTTAGATAAAGAGATAAAACTGGAAAGGGAGACCAAAAAATGGGAAAACAGAGCAAAGGTCAAAACAGAATTCTTAGTAGTTTTGTCAACAGTAGTGGCAGTTCCAGCAAAATGTTGAAGGAAGGAGCATTTCTTTAGCTAATAACGATTAAAAATGATGACAATCTGGCTATAAAGCACAACTCTGAAAGCATCAAGCAATCAATGTTTTTGCAGAAATTATGAGTTAGATGAACGATGTGTACCTCAAAGTAAGACAGTATCTATGCATTCAGTATAATTATCCCCACATCCCAGAAAAATCTGTAATATTTATTTCATATAACAAGAGTAAACACACCTGAAATCCAAGCCACCTCATAAAAGAAGGTATCTGTCAGTTGTAATATTAAGGCGAATTTTTGTTCTCAAGACTTAACAGGAATAACCATTCACATCACAACACCCCAGCATAAATTTCTTTCCTTCATCACATCTGATACCAGAACGAGTTCCATGAAGGCTGCTCCCCTTCTGTACCCCGCAGCCCTTCTGACAAACTGCTCGCACGAACTGAACAGACAGCTGGCAGTGTCTCCCAGACCACAGGAAATATCAAGAGAGGGGACACCTGCCTCAAAAGTGGAGCCAAGAGATTTGTTTGCTCCTTCTGGTCTATGATCTTCGACAAGGAAGCTGTTGCATGTGTCCAGGGTCAAACAGGAAATGTCAGGGGTCCAGAGACTGCAGAGGTCTGTTCTGAGCTGTTTCCCTACTTCATCCCACTGGTGTAACAGCTGTGTCTATAGCTTACGTGAGCCGGGCCAACTTCTGAACAGGCTTGAATGTGCCGATACAATCACATGATTTTGTACACACTGATTTCAGGTTGAGCAGAAAGTTTTCCCCAGCTGGGAACAGAGAAGTCTCGAAAAAGCAACCAACGATACTAAAATACTGAAGGTACCTGAAACGGCTTTTATGATTTATTTAATAAACCCAGGTAAGCCAGGTTTAAACTTTTCTAATACAAGTAAGAAGCACTCCACGTGTCTGTTTGGTGTAACAAAACATGTTCAATCTGTCAGATAATGATGAGACAAATTGTTCAGCTCTGACTCATGTTCACAGCGTAATTCTACTGACATTAATTTTGTTATTACAAAAGTCAGGTGAATCCATTAGTCTCAAGGTAAGACATGTAACAAGTATTTCATCCTATCTGCAACTATGTAATGCTACTGAGTGAGCTGCTATTGTTTTTCTTAACAGTTTGGAATTCCCAAAGATATATAATCCAAAGCCCAGTTACAGTCACAGAAAAAGGTGCATCCGGCTTCCTAAAGGAAATCCTTCTGCTTTGGCTGAATGGTTGGGGAAGTTTTTCAAAGAGGACAACTTTTAAATAAGGATATCGTTTTATCCTCTGAACAATTTGGCCCTTCAAAGCTCAGCCAGGAGTTTATGGTTTTGAATGCATTAACAGATAGAAATGACCATATCTTTTACAATTTTTATTCATGCTGTACATTTGCAGCATCTTCCATCAGATGGTTTCAAACCTTTATGTATAACTTAGTACTATACCTCCTTGTGAAGTATGTAAGATATATTAAAATATAGTCAAGCAGAACAGTGAGACTAAATGACCTTCCCAAGTCTATATGGGGCCTCAGTACTCTCTTTCTTGAGTAGGGATTTTTTTGGTTTATACATCTGTGTGGGTTAAAAATTATAATTATTTCTCTTTGTTACGCACTGTATTTAATCATGAAGTATTTGGCTCAAAGGAATCAAGCTTAAATACTATAGGATTGGGAAATGTAAGCAAAAATTTTGTAAGGATAAGAAAGGACTAATAGCAACTGAACACACTATGTAAGTATTTACATACTGACCTACTGACTAGATCATACAACCAGCTGGTAAAGCTTAATGAAAGCATCAGCTTTCCTCTTTGGGAGGTGGAAGAGGAAAAGAAAAAAAAAAAGAATTGGATAATCCATTTGTTCCTTGCTAAGTAAACGAACCAAACAAAATATGCTGAAGACTCTCAAAGCTGCTGTTAACTGCAGCTAACAAGGAAAACCCCCCAGTTATGGCAATCTTCATGAACTGGTCTGAAAGATTATACTCATCCTAAGAATCGAAGTGCCAGCTTTTCTTTCCTTTCTTCCTTGCTTCCTCAGTTTCTCATTTACAAACCCTCTCCAGGGCGCAGTGTGCCATAGCAGACACACTGGCTTCTCCAGCATCCTTCTGGCCACTGGCAGGTACCTTCTCCCTCTTGCCTTTCTGCTCTCTTTCCCATCCGGCTTTCTGTCTCTGAAAGGATTTCTGGCTTTGTATCACCTTTGGTGGGCCATGGTGAGTTACTGATTTCAACTCCTGCTTGCCCTATATTTTTCTGTCTTAGAGTACATTACAGATACATGACTTCAGTGCTGTATTGCCAAAGGGGCATTTCCCTCACTTCTCAGGGCATTTGAGAGTGTTCCAGCTCTCTCTAGAGTTACTGGAGAAATGTCTAAGGTAGACACTGCAAAAACAGGCATTTCTAGAATGCATGATTAAGTTCTTAAGTGATAACATTACTTTCAGTGGAAGTGGTAAGGAACAGAACTCCTAGCCTGTTTTTATTTATGTTATTAATGGAAGCAGGTTTGCTCCATTTGAAATTTTTACCAAGGTTTAAATTATCTTTTGTTCCCTCCAAAAAATGGTCCTAATAAATTCTCTCCAATCACTACTGCTCTCAACACAGATCCCCCAGAAAAAAATTCTCCCAGTGTACATACATCCTGAAATCCTGATGGAATATTTTATGATGCTAAGGAGACATTTATAAGTCCTAATTAGGTGAGAAGGAAGTTGGCAATATTTGTGGCTTAATCAAAGCTTTCTGACTCTTGATACTAAGTGTGAACTGTTCAGAACTTTCATCAAAAATTTCTTCAGGGAATAAACTTACTATGAAATTTTCTAACGAACTGTAAAAAATAACACATTAAGATAAAGAAACTGAGACTAAACAGGAATCTGATGATTATCTGCCATCAGGTAGCTGGCAGAGTGGCAAATCTATGTTTTCATCTGCTGGAAAGGGAAACCTTCCTCTTACAAACACTGTGGATCTGATAGAGGGTCTCAAAATCTTAGCTATGCTGGCATTCGCTTCAGGATTGTAGTGAAAAATTGCTCCATAAGGTTCCCATTGGTCTATTAAAAAAAAAGAAAAAGCAACTTAAAAAAAAAAGCTTAGAAACATCTGCTACAGTCATGAGCAGACTCTTGGCCAAGTGCGGCAACAACAGTAAGAGACTTTGAAGTCAATCAGCTTTGCTATCACCAGCAGATACCCCTGCAGTCAATGGAAATTACTGCACAGAGAGTTTGGGAGATATGAAGAAAACTTGTTCTGCCAAAAGCGTATAGAGACAGCAGTGAAGAAAAGAACAAGTTTTTTAATAATCAGGAAAATGGTTAGGAGTGAAAGGTTAGCAATAGGTGTTTCAAAAAAAATAGAAGACTACATTAATACTTAAAGAATACTTCATGAAAACAAAGATGGATAGATTTTCAGGGACTAGCTTTGATATTTGACCTTAAACAAGTGTGAGCTGCACTGCAGCTGGAGGAGCACTTCTGACTCACAATCTACTGTCTGCTTCCTTCTTGCTTTGAGACTGTAGTCATTCAATGCTGACTTGCATCACCCACAATTTATAATACCTACTGTGCTAGCTATACCACCTCTACCCAGCCGCTTCCCCGTACCTTGATCTAAGTTGCAACTATTGCGTAATATTGCCTGTTATTCCTCACTGCTTATCAGTATGGGTGAATGATCCAAGCCATGTTTTTGGTTTCCTGTTGGTCTTTGCAGATAGTCATCGTAACTAATTTTGTTATCAAGTAAGCCTTCTTACAACACCCACATTATTTTCATTTTCTTTAACCACATAAATATTTCATATTTGTCCTACATTTCCTGTGATTTGCACTAATTCAGGAGATACTGACAGGCATTTTAAAGGCAAGATATCCTACGGCAAACTTAACATCTCAACATAAAGTATGGACAAACATTGTAGTTCTTGGTGAAGACTTACAAGATCACCATTACATCACCTTTCCTGCCACAATTCCCATTGGAAAATCTGGCATTTGCCTCACTCTGATGCTGGACGGGTGTACTGGGGGAAGCATTACGCCCCATGGCAGTGTTAGGTTTACAGTTGGACTCGACGATCTTAAGAGTCTTTTCCAACCTAAATGATTCTATGATTCTATATGCCCATTTCCATACACTTTGCTTGCACATATTCTACTGCCAATGGTCAGAAGCAGGATACTGAGTGATGGATTCTTGCTCTGACCAGTACTGCCATTTTGGATCTCAAGTTCTTAGGTGAAGAACAGATATTGTGAAGTACCTTGAAGTCACGATAGGATTTTTATTTTGTTTTGGTAAGCAGACATGCTGTTTCTGCCCATGACTTTGTGCTATTTGCCTGCTCTGATTATGCTATGAAAACACTATAGAAAGCCCACATTTTTTAGCAGTGTTTCTTCACCAGGGCTTATCACCACACTCACTGCGGCTTCCTGCCCTTGGGTCGTGCTGAGCCAGCTTGGAGCTCTGGCAGAGATGGTCACTCACCTCTACCTCCAAAATATTAGGCAGACAGGCCTTGTGTGTCAATGAATGAAAAACCTTGACCATGTACGATTTAGCTGTTAAGTGGGTGCTCTTCTCTTTCAAATAAAAATTGGCCTAATGCACATACTAAAAATCTCAACTGTCTGCCTCTATCTCCTGTTGGCCATATGTGAACATTTCCTACAGTTAGCCTTGAAAGCTTGTGCCTTGCTCCATTCTGCTGTGATCAGAGCGTGCTCCAGGCCAACTGCTGAAATGGATTCTGTATGTCGCTAGACCAAACCTTCCAGTTTTTTGATCAATAGGTGTCAAGGATGAACTGCTGTTTCTCATTACCAAACACCTCCCATCTATACCATACCACATACCTTGTGCCATCTTAACAGAAATCTAATAGTACGTTACAATAGCAGCTTTTCAGGTCAGCAAACTATATTTTCTCACCACCACTCTGTCTATAGATGCATGATTTTATCTTTAGTGTGTATCTTTATGTACATATGAGTACACATGTTTAACATGCCTGACAGTCATTTACGCCCTTTGAGCAATTCACCTGGGTTGTTTTATCTTTCACAAAAAAAGAAACACTCAATAGCACACAGCTGTCAAAAATAACTTCAAGTCCTGCAGATGTTAGATGCTTCCTTCCTGCTTCTCAGCATACTGGGGAGAAATATTACCTTACAGATGTGGCATGTTAAAAAAAAAAGGAGGCTATGATTATTTATTATATTGGACTTACCTTCAAGTGCAAGAAAAGTGCTAGATGGGAGACAAATGATAAAACTCCTCTCCCAGCTTTCATCCATCAGTGGGGCTTTTAGAACCGACATATGTAACAAGCATATGGCAGCCATAAAAGCAACATCAGCATTCACAAATTAAAAAATAAAATAGAAAGCCAAAATAATTTTGTTCCACCTACAATAACCCTAGGATGAGCTATGAAGAAAGCACAGTTTTATCAAAACCAGAAGGGAGACTAAACTGGTTACTTAGCTGGAACATCCAGCTAAATAGATACTGTTAGCTAAAAATCAGCAAATACTAAGTTAACAGCCACTAGTGAAAATGTCAGCATGGCATGCACACCTTCACTGGTGACAAAGTCAGAGACCATTATTTACCGAAAATTCGTTGCAAATTCATGTAGCATCACAGCCAACAGTTCAGTAACTTTGTGGATAGACCCAGAAAGATTTTCGGCTGCTGCAAAACTGCATAATTCTAGCTACTTCTGTCAGCCAAGTCTGAGACATACATTTAGAAAAGGTATAATTAGATTCCACGCATTATTCCTTTTTATTCCTTTATTGTTTTCTTTTACTCTCTTTGAAAGTCTTATTTTTCATTCCATTCCCTTCCCTGCATCCAGTGAGAGAATCTTCTCCAGAATAAGAACAAGATGTGCAGGCAGTATTTTTATTTTCTTTTCAGAAACCATCATAGCAGAGCATTACAATTTCTTCAGCACAAACCACCTGAGCAACACTGGGATCTGTAACTAGCAGAGTATTCAAAAGCCCACTCTGACAACCTGTTAAAAGATTCTGGCCTTTTCTGAAACCTACTTTAATTTAGGAAAAACATCTCCCTTTCCCAGATTCCCACAATATGGGATTTTGATTCTGACTCACTTTTCCCTCTTACTGTTCTCCTGTGTTCCCTGAGCCCTCTCACTGCCCTTTGCAAGTCTCCACACTTTATTCCCTCAAACTATAATCTAGCTACTTTTGCTTATATCGCCCTGCTTCCTTTTGGCCTTCTGTGGAGCTTCTTGACTCTACATATCTGAGCACTTTCATTTTGCCTTACATGATAAAACTGAAGCAGCCCAATGCCTAATGCCATGGGATGCTACTGCAAGGAATAGGACTGTATGCTTGGTTCGATATATTAGCTAAAGAAGAAAAAAAAAAAAGAAGAAGGAAGAAAGAGAGATACACAATGTGCAGTCTGCTATCTGACCTGGAAAAGGTTTCTTTCTGTGATTAGATTTTGAGTTCCAGGCTAGTTATATTCTGGCCAAATTGATTTTCCCACCCTTACAGAACTGAACTCTGTTCCTCATTATATGGGTGTAAATCTGCAGCAAAAACTTTGAACTTCCAATGAGTAATTCTAGATTTATGCCAGAGTAATTGAGAGCAGAATGTAGCCTCTTGGTTGCTCATAAATATTACACTGTTTAAGATTTCTATCCTCCAACACACTTGTGAACATTCCAGTTCTTTACCCTAACCCTCTTTTTTCCTTTAGGCTATCCTACAAGTTGACATCATAAATATTTGGAATTTTCAACACAAATCATATTTGGAAATATTTTACTTTCAAATCAAGGGAAAATGTAACTACTGAGAATGTAAATATAAAGAGAAGCTTTTTTTCCGGAGAGAATCTTTAAGAACAATACAGAAGAAGCATTTTTGAGCGCTGACACAGGCAGCAGGCATGACTGTCCAGCTCTTTTTCAAGGGCAGCTCTGCAGAACTTTTTATTATTATTATTTTATTAATTTCTAGACTGTTGTGAGTCTGATTAGCAGGCAGCTCAAAAAGTTCTCTAAATCTATATTTTTAAAACTGTTACACAACTATTTTTTAATCATTCAACTCATTACAAATAAAAATCAGTTCAATGAAGTGTACTTTCGATGCTTTGGGTAAATTTTATCGCTGGTATAAGTTTAATTAATTCCAGTGAGTTTTCCTCCAGCAGGAAATAATTTATTGTTTATATTACATGCCAACAATTTGTTAGATTTAAGAAAATATGAATCCTTCATATGTTATAACTTCTGTTTAAAAATTTATCCCAGGTTTTTACTTGAAACAATTTTGCTGATAAAGCCAGCCTTTGTCTGCTGTCCACAGAAGCCAGCAGGGTCACAGAGATATGGCTGTGCATGCTAGTGGCTTCTACCCACCCTGGTTGTCCACATAACACCAAAGTACCTGGAGCTCAGAAATTTCAACATTGTCCAACTGGGACTACAGAATTGCTTTTCTTTGATCTGGGATTTCAAGAGTCCCACACTTTCCCCCCCTTTGATGAAAGACAGTTGGTTTCAATTAAAAAAAAAAAAACATTCCACAGGAGTCTTTCCCAACAGGAAACAGAGTTAAAGTGAGTCAAACCTTAGCACCATACCTTTTGGATCATACCCTCAACTAGGTGTGAATATCCCCAGTCATTTCAGGCTTCAGCTTAGGCCACCTTAGGTTCTCACTAGTTATATCTGAATTTACATAGTACAAATGAAAGCAAAATCTTACAGACGAACTATTCCTTAACATGGCTTCAAGCTAGGCTGTTGAAAGGCTAGAATTTTAAAGGTCTCTGAGTAATCAATTCTCACTGATTTCAATGAAAGGGAGGGAAAAAATCCATCCCTAATTGCAGTGGTCTCAGCAAACCCAAGAACCAAGCCCAATTTCCACAAAAATCTTTCCACAGACAGAAATCTTTCCATAGACTTCAATGGCCACATGTGCTCAATAGTTCTCACTCAAGGACTCTGAGGCTGGGATTATATTATTCATTTATGTAAATCAGTTCAAAGAAAATGTAGAAATTAGTGGGGATGGTAGAAACTTTAGGACCATTATGAGATTTGCTTCAATTGGCGGGCCAAACTATTCAGCATCACTTCTATGAACTCTTTGAAACAAATCTGGCTTAAGCAGAAGCTCTTTTGAACTGATTAAAAAAATTATCAAGATTGGTTTTAAAAATTTATTTATTCAAATTCTCTTATTCTACTAGCAGCCAAGTTGAAGTCAAAACTCATCTGTGAATGGAAAAATATTTGAATGGCAGAAGGTTATGTAAAGGCTGAGACTTGTTGCCCAGAACTAAATCAGTGAATGTTATATTGGAAGTGCCAGTCTGAGAAATCAGGAAAGGATTTAAAACCTGAAAGCCTCAGATGCTTTTTAAATTACTTTGAATTGATATAAACGTGTGGATTTTCTCCTTTGCTGAATGTCACTGAGAGAATACATTGGTTTTTTGCCATGAAACCCACAATATGAGCAAAACCTCTGTCTTCCAACTTCCAACTCCCATGCCCCAGAGTTTTGACCCTAAAGACAGGAGTCCTAGAGTCTTTCTGAAGTCTATTAGAAACCTTCTTATAGCTATTGATTTTCTATAGATAAGACTGTGCTATAATGGCAATGGAAAGCAGTAGCAAACCTGAATACTCTTTTTCTATGTGTTTCTGTAGTAGATAAAGAGCCATAGCCACAGACCAGGACACAAAGAGATGTACAGAGAACAAAAAAGAGCCTGTCCTCCCCTAGGGAATAGCGGGGGTGAGAGACATCATCCGGATTTTGCTGGTGATTCCTCACCATCGCCTAATAGGCCAGTCTGTTAGAAGAGATCTGAACTATGAAATAGGAGAAGGCTGGTAAGCTGTCAAAGCTATGATGCAAAGAAAATGATCGTGAGTGATTGTGATCTTTTAGCCAGTAGAATGCAGATGGACCAGAGTAGATACTCAGAAAAAGTATCTATTTGTAGAAAAAGCAAAATGGTAGATTATCTGTCTATCCATCCATCCATCCATCTATGACAAAAATGTTATAAGAGTCTGGCCTTTCATTATTTTCATGATAATTTTATTCATATACCTATGTATTGAACAAACAGTACTACTGTATTCTTATGCTTACAGTAAGGGGCATTTATGAGTCACGACTTGGATTCTATGACAGTTTCATCATTACCCATTCTACTGTCCTTCAGCTGATCAATGTAGGAAAAAATCCAGATTATTATGGATAGCCTATGACTACATTTCAGTTAAAAATCCTATGACTTAAGCTGCCTTCTAATCCTGCTAAAGCCCTTAATTATATAGATTTGTAAATGTACCCTATAACTATTATGTGCCCGGACTGAAATTAATACTTTTAAAAAATTCCTTACTTGCCATCATTTCTTTACTTTAAAGATTCTATACTAAATCCAAAGTTTTATTAACAAGCAGCTCTTAAAGAAGAGAACTGAAAGTCACCCGATATTTCTCCTGCTTGTAGTACAACCTATTTTGAAACAATCGGTGTTTCTATAGAGTTTGTTAGATGTGTGCGTAAATTACTGTACTTAATGAGCTATTTTTAATATTCTTTCTCACGTTAAGTCAAAAATGATGAGGTGTAGATTAAAATACATGAGTTCAATTATAGAGAAATAAGCTAAGGCATACAAGTAGCCTTCAGCTGTACACTATCGTAATGTACTTCCTAAGGGTTTGATCCTACAGCTCTACCACATACTCAATTCTCATTGCCATCAGAAGGAATTCAATCATCAGATGCAGGCTATAAAGAAATACCCATTTCAAGCCATTAAACAGAGCTTGTAGGTTGAAGCTGGTGGGAGTTGTACAGATACAGGACAGTAGCTGTCTCTGAGGTTTTTGCTAATTTGTTCACCATCCTTTGAAGCACAAAAGCAGGAAAGGAAACTGCATGAAATATTAAATCATCCCACATGTCCAGGAAGGTTCTAAAAACTACTACTATAATGTATATATATTAGTTGGTTCTGCAGGAAAGCCAGAAAAATTGTCATAGAAGGAACACACTTTCCACATAGAAGTGTAACAGCAGAGTACAGGTTGTTATTCGCTGGGCAATACAATACATATTGAGCACTTACTAAATAATTGTAGAAGCATGGGCTGTTCTATTTCAGGCTATGGTGATTTCATTGGGAAATTAGTTTAGATATTCCTCCAACTTCGAAGCCATACAACCATCAGAGTTTTAGATTTGGAGTGGAACTTGACAAAGAGAATTCGTAAAAATATGAGGAGAAAGATGGTGACAAAGGAAATGTTTCAATAAAAACTAGATAAAATATATTTAGGAAATCTGCATTTCAACCTGAAAACTATTAAGAGCAAAATATTGCTTCTTTACTTTTAAAAGTATTTTTTACTCCTTCTTCTTGTCTGTAAACTACTTTGTTCTCTTTCAAAATTTTTCTTTCAAACTGACCTGTTCAAATTACGTTTTAAAACAGACAGTGATCAATTTCAGTGATTAATTACAGCCAAAAAAAAGTACTGAAAAACTTATGTCTTCACTACATTTCTTCCAAATATTTAACTCTTAGTTTTGAAAGTGTTTAATTTCAAAACACTCCAGATGTTTTACTTCAGGATGTAAAAAGAAGCATTTAAAACATACTAGATGAAACAAAATGTTTTTCTCTCTTTAAAACAATTTAAAAATTTTAAAATAGATTTGCATAGCTGTAGGGCAAAAGAAGAATAGCTGATGTTGGCAAGCAGCTGTTGTGCAACACACGTTTCACAAACGAATCATAATTGTGTCTCTTGAAACTTGTGCTCCCCCATCTGTCTGTTGTATCCGTTACAGAGAGGAACACGTCTCCGTCAAATTATGAACTACATTTTGTGTTATGTTAGAACACATGTCTAAACTTGCCCAAAGCAAACCTATCAAATTACCTCCCAGACAGCTGCCCTTCCTGCAAAAGATGCTTGACATCTTAGTGGAAGAATAATATTGAAAAACCATTGAGGCTGCAATTTGAAGCCTACTTCTTCAACTGTTTGACCGATGTTAGCCCATGGAATAGTTATTTAATTTTAGGCAGGGAGACAGTAGGGCTGGGGAGACAACTGAATGTGGCAAGGGAGCATTTGAGAAGACCAGCAGAAGTCCTAGTTAAGACCTGGTCTGTACTGAGAGAAAAGAATCACTCCAGGGGGTAAGAGGATTAAAGGAGTAGAAGGGATTTTGCCTATTGTAGGACACACACAAGTAGGGATTCATCTCATGCACCTTTATAGATCAGAGCAAGCCAGCCCCAACTGTAATTACGCTCAACAGACAGAAGATAGAGTCTGGTTCAAGGATGAGACTAATCAACCTCCTGAGATGCCTATTTCCTTCCACTGACCATACTGTGAGTCTCCCTTAGATATGAGCGGATTTCAGACACTCAAGGTTACAGTTTCAAGTGACAAAGAATGTCACAGAAACGCTGAATTAAACTATTCATACTTTTGTCCTCCTGTCCCTGACATCATTCCCACTTCCATGTCACAGCCCTCTGCCCCTTGGCAGTGCCAATCATGTTTATGAATTGAATGGAACCACTTTTAAACAAAACCAAGCTTTTTTTTCCAAGGACTTTTTTTTTTTTAAGGGTAGAATAAACTGCCTAATCTGACTCCAGAATAGCCCATAACTTTTTGTAAAGAATGGAAGGTGTGGCTTCAGATCATGTCTTGTAGAAGAGAGAATTAAACTTGGACTGGCCAGAACCAGGACAAACATCCCAAGCCCTGCATTCTGTCTAAACAAAGTCCCCATACCACTGGCAGTTTGGTGACATAATAATATTTTTTGTTTGTTTGTTTTAGTTATCCATGTCAAAACCAAATGTTTTGTACTCTTGGAACTGTACATTTCTAAAAGGTAAAACCATCTTTTTTTCACTTTTTTTTTTTTTCTTCTTTTTCATTTGATTGCATTGGCAAAAAAAAAGACTGACAGTATATTCTGAGTCAATCTAAAGTCAGTCTCAAGCTCAATAACATGAGCTTCTTGTTACGTTCCAATTTTCCAACACAACCTAACTTTTGGTGCCGTGGGCAGGAGCATCCTACATCACTAGTCATCACAGATATGTTCTGAGGCTGGGACTGTGCACCAGGCCCACACGTAGGGATGGTGACTATGTTCCATCCAAAGCCAGCTGAGATGGGAACAATTGGTCCCACTTGCCACAGACAGGGGATCCCTTGGATACATTTAGACTCCAAGTTCTTTAGGTCAATAGCTCATACTATATATTTCTAAATTGATGGCTCCTAAACTTTCTGGACAATTCTTAGCCTACAATACTGCTGCAGACTTCCATGTACCTTCATTATGAACCTAAGAATCGGACATGATACAGATATTAAAGGCCAGCGCTGAACACAACCCTGGCTTTGCTGTAACCTCTGTGATAATCTGAGAACTACAGCTCTGCATCAGGTAGCACAATGAGACCTGTTTCACTTGAGCACCATACTAAGCCCAAACAGCAATAAAAACACAGTGCTACGATTTTATTTTTCACCATACATATGGGACCGTTCAAGTGGTGAATACCATCAGAAATAACAGTAGTGGGATAACAGAATCATTCTATTGCAAAATTCCTGTGGAGGAAAAATTAATCTCATAGAATGTAAAATCAGTATCAAGTCTCAACAACTTTTGTATATACCCACAAATTTGAACATAGTTTTTGGCAAGTAAATAATTGGTCCCAATGCAGCTTAAACTCATAGCCCTGCAACAAACTCCCACCTTTCATTGATGACTAACAATTTTCTATGCAACACAAGACACCCATACAGGAATTGAAGATAGGTAATCGTCTCCAGTTCTTGTCTTCATTCATATGGAAAATTGTTCCCCAAGTGCTTCCAATCCAACACTTAATGCCTTTGATCACCTACTGCTAGCCACATAGTAACAACGTATGCACAACCAAAACTCTTTGTCAGAATTTCAAGAAGTAATAAGGTAGCAAAAGGAACATCTGTACTTGGGCAAACTTGACAACAATAGCTATTTGCATTTAAACAATCTGTCGAACCTTTAAGATTTCTTTAGAGTACTTCAGCTCCAGAGTATTACAGCAGAATGACATCAACGTATTTTATAATTTATGTGGTTGAAGGACACCAGGTTATAGGAAAACTTCATTAAAGCACTTCAAAAGTTATTTGTATATAAAACCCAGAAACATTGTTTTATCTGGGGAATAACTTGTATGTATTTAGCAGGAAAAACTTAAAAAAAAATAATAGTCAATCAAATGACTGTTTTTCCACTTGTGGTTGTGCTTTAGCCATTTAATTCTTTCTGCCCACATCCCACTCCTTAAAAATCATCGCCTATGCAGGCATGTAGGATGATACTACAAAGTCTCTTACCACACATTTATCCTTCAGAGTGTTGTTGCTTATGGATGGTCCTTATGGTGTATTTTGGCTCAAAGGCGCAAACTCACTCTTAATTTCCACTCTTTGATTTATTCTCTGCCCTCAGGATACAAAAGCTCCAAGAATATCAGCCCAGAAGTAGCACAGAGCTATCTGGAATATTTGTTACGCTATGACTGCAATTCATATGACCTCAGCTGGCTTGACATGACTGGTGGCAAAACCTGCTGATAGGATATATGCATTTTTGTCTAGCCAATGGATCGAAATTACTTTCTCTAGCCAGAAGGAGGGTTCCACTTCCTGTCACTCCCTGTATTTAAGGACCACAGGACGGTGTATAGCCTTAAATGAAATGTTTATTGATTTACAAGTCAAACTGGGTCTATGCTAAGGGCTTTAGGGAAATTTCCCACTTAACCCAAGTACTAGTTCAGCCCCATTGACACTAACAATATAAAGAACATCAATGCCGATTAGATGTTAGTCTGTTTGCTATCACAAAAATCCTAGATATGTAGCCTAAGAAGGGCTCTCCAGAGGGTACCCGATCGACCCCCAGGCATGGAGGGGGATTAAGTACATGGGCCACACACATCAGATCACTGCCTGAGCACTTCTTCACTGTCTCCCACGAAGGGGATTATACAGCTTTGCTAAGCAACCTGTTCCAGTACTTTACTTTCAAAGCATTTAGAAAGCTTTTCCCAGCACCCAGTGTTTTGGTACCAGCATGTATTCTGGCTCAGGAGAGGTTTGGATGACAAGGGAGTCTGTCAGTGTACGGGGTGGCCTTTGGCAGCAGGAAGTATTAGGGTTGTTGCTCTTGTAACTTGGGAAGTTGCCCTAAAATCTTTCTTGTGGGCAACACCTTAGTACGTTTAGCCAAATTTTATTTTGTCACTGATCATATTTTCAAAAAGTCTAAATCCTCGGCTACTGATTTTATCACATTTCATACTGCATTTTTTCCACAGGATTTCAGGCCAGAATGGGAAAAAAATCCATTACTATTAATCACTTTTATTTTCATACAATGTTACTATAGTCTTTCCTTCAATAGATAATTTACCAATATACAGGGAAAACAAACAAAAAAATGTTTTAATATAATAAAGCAAAAGATGGTCCAAATACAAACACTTTTAAATATGCATACTATTTAAAAACAAAGTCCCTGATTCTGAAAACATTTATTTGTATATTTAACTCTTTTATAATTTAAGTGGTAAATTTTAGCAAAATCAATTAATTAATGGGAATTGTGCAACTAAAACTTTTTGAGGACTCTTAAAATTCCTTTTGAATTTCTCCTACAGGATCACATCGAAGAAAAAAGAATAATCTGATGAGGCTACTATTTTGAGATTCAGTTGCATTAGTTTTATAAAGTGAGGTAGGGTCTCTTCAATAAAAAAAAGTAAATTTCCATGATTACTAAATAACAGTGCATGTAAATTGCTGATTATTTTAAAATATTTCAGAGCTCAAAGCCTTAGTTAACACTTTAAAACTGAATTGAATAAATAGAATTACTTTATCTATCTGTAGCCCTGGCAGCTTAATACTTCAAACATCTGAGTGCCTTAGTAGCTCAAATAGATCCATCATTGGTTTTTCACATAAGGCAGGTCTGGCCCTCATTGTACTCTGCAGCTCTTGGCAGACCTGAGCACAGGTGGAACTGTTAGTTTATAACAACAAGTTTTTTTAAATAAGAGCATATAAAGACCCTTTCCCACTCCCTACTCTGAAGGAGGAGACATTTCCAAATACAGATCTACGGACAGAGGCTATGTCTAAACAAGGGGCCCTTGGGAGCAACTCTGAGCTCCCATACCCTCTAGCATGCCACACACAGCTCCACACTATCCCAGGCTCTCATCAGCTTTCTCCTTCTCTCCTCACCTTCCCTACCTCAGATGCACTTTGATCAATTCCCATCTCCAGACAACCATGGAAACAGGATCCTGGGAAACAGCTCATCAATATTCACAGATAGGTTAGGATGCTATCTAAAAAGTAGATTGTGGCACCAGACTCTTATCTTTACCCTTTCTGTACTGCTCAGACACCACAGAGACTGTCGTTCTAGTTACAAATAACCAAGGAGCAATGCCCTGTTGGGTCTATCTTCACATCAAGTAGAGATGCAATACAGCTGGCAAACCCGAAGGACAATCTGCTGATCATTCAATAATACGGGATTCCTCAGCCTGTTCTAATGTGCACCAAAGTCAATCCACACCACCTTCCTCTGCAGTCAGGTCTGCTGTTTTTTTGGTTGTGTCTGCATTCCCATCAACATCAAATTAAGTGAATTTGGCTTACACGCAAGAAGTTAGTGGTGTTTCTTTAATCTATGTTTCAGCAAGCGAAATATGGAAATATGTATGCACGTGTATGTAGTTTGGTTTCATTTCCGTCTTTAAAAAATTTCCTGTAATGTTTGCTCAGTTTTGGTTTTCCCCTTATTTAATTCTTGGGCAATTTAATCTTGATTTTGCCAATGCAATTATACCCAGGCACTTCAGAGTAATGCACACATTTGAACAGTGATTAGAACTGAACCAATGTACAAACCAGCATGAGTTAGAAAAGACATTTAATAGAAAAGTGTATTTTTAGACTCAGTAGTGGAAAGTTCACTCAAAGAAAGAGTAAATATGAATATAAGCACAATAGCTTTAATCTACTATGTGTCAGTTCATAGCTAGGTGTGAAATCCATGAAGACTGGTGCTTTAAATCTAAAAACAAAGTCAGGCTCAGTTTCAACATTCATAAAACAAAATGATTGACAGTACTGTGTCTTTGCATTATTTCAAAACACAGAAAAATTAACCACTCAAATGTTCTTCTTTTTAAAGAGTAAACGAGATAACTATGGATGAGCACCAGTATTTCAAGAGTAAGAAACATTATTTTGCATCTGACACATACCACTAATTTTCAATAGTTTTGTACAGTTTCTTGGTTTTGTTCCAGTTCACTCAAATGTATATGCATGATTTTTTTTTTTTTGCGTGTGGAAACAGCAGGAAAAGCTGGATAACTGTGGTGCAAGAATCTGTTCAACTGGTTTGTAAATGCAAAGGAAGAATTCTGAAAGAAACAAGATTAGAAAATAAGGCTGTAAAGAAGGGTCAGAGGTGCAGTTTGTAGTCAAGTCCAAGAATGAATGGTTTTTTAAACTCTACATTTTATTAGTTTTCCATATACAACATCTTGGACACCAAATACCTTACAAACAGAAGTGCATGCATCTGGTGTTATGAAATGATTATCAGAACATCTTATTGAGTTTCAATCAAAAACTGTATAAAGTCATTTTAAAAGAAGAAAATTAAATCTAAAGACTCGTATGAAGCAATAAAAGATAACTGCAGGTCAAAGATGGTCAGTCCCTTTATAGCAAATACAGTAAACAGACATGTAGAAAAAGGCACTAGAGGCCTAGAAACAGCTCTGTGGCAGGAAGGAGGAAAAAACACCACTAACACCTCTGTTATTAAAACAGGATATCCCATTTAATCATATCCCTCATCACAAAATGCTTTTCAGGAGAGCATTGCAAATCAAATTTCACTATATTATACAAAGGCTCTGTTTTAATAAAGCGTATGTGTCTCTAATGTTTTGGCAAGTTATTATAAATGGGGATAAGTCCACCACAACTTTAGGAAGTATCCAGGCCCATATGCCACACAAAACACAAAGATGCCTTGTAATTTTGCACTTCATTCTATTTTTATTTCAGTAACTTCCATTTCAGTTCAAATGGGTTGGATTTTGCTGCTCCCTACAATTTTTTTCCAATTCTGAATTTCTCAGTTAGCATCTCCTGGAGACTTTCTGCCAGATGCATTGCCTTCCCTGTGAGACTGCTGATCATCTTGCTCCAAGGGCAGTTCTTCCTACTACGTCCTCCCCTGACATTTCAGTGAGAAAATTTAGCTGAAACTTTCCACAGATTTCAGACTAATTATCCATTCCCTCATGAAGACAGCATTCATAGTGCCTAAGGAACTCTTAAATTAGGCAAGCTGATTTTGAGAATGAAAAAACTTAATGAAAAATCAGACATTCACTAAAATGACCCCATACACATAACTGAGATACATATTTAAGATTTTCAGGCATTTTAAAATCTGGTTTTAATAATAGATTCTCAATTTAATGTTTTTATAACAGTAAAGGTGACAAGCCAATAAAAATATTTGGCAAGTCAGTTTTTGCTAGAGTGGAACATAAGGAACCCAAGTTAAGACAGATACAACAATCTAACCAAGTCCATGTCTGTCATCCTTGAAAGCAAAACTGATCTGTAATTCACCATGGAAAAAGCTACAAAACTGTGGTTTTGCTATAAAATGGGACTGAACATTTCAACCCAATTTGGGCAATAGAGTCCAAAAAGAAAGGGGAAAAAAAAAAAAGAAAAGAAAAGAACTTAGAGCAAAAAACCTTTGTTTGATTTGGATTTAGTTTATTTCATAAGCAAAAGAATGTAACACATTCAGGCTTAGCAGAGCAAAAATTCAGGCATGAGAAAGGAGGGAAAAAGAAATTTTGCCCCTTCTTTAAACTGTAAATTCCTATACAGCCATTGTATCCACCTATAACTGTTTTCAAAATGCTACCTGGGCAAAGGAATAACTTGGTTCCCGAAAGCTTTGTTAAAGTGTGCACACAGAAGCCCCAAGTAGGAGACACGCTTTTGGACTACCCTAGCACATTTTCTCCAGAGGAACGTTTTGTCTCTATAAACATGGCAGCAGCAGGTTCAAAACTGCTGCGTTTCATTTCAAGAGTTTCCAGCAGAATACAAAATGACCTCCTTGGTTATCACATCCAGGATGTTTGTATTTTTCCAAAAGCATATGCGTGTCCAAATCTCTCGCTCTTTTTTTTTTTTTTTTAATATGTGTCAAACATTGCTAAGGACTATTTGGCATACATTCAGACCCATTATTAACACAAAGAGTACTGTGGGGTCACCTGCTTCCGGATTATTGAGATTTTTCTCTTCTATATTTATGTTATTTACACAGGAAGGGAAATAGAAGCCATAAGAATCTCTTTTCTTCTAATTATGACATGGGACAGACACTAGAACTTGCTACTCTAAAATATACAGAAGAAATAATGGGAAATTTATTTCAAGACAACAGAATCACCATATGCCATTATAAAATATAAAAAGGGCACGTACATTACCTCTGGCAAGATGTAGAGAAGCAAAGCAATGAACTGTCTGAAACAGCATAGTCTGAAATGTATTGTTTAAAACTTGAGGAATTAGTCCAAAACAAATGCCATGGATTTGGTGCTTGCATATGTGCCAGGTAGGTTTAAAAAGGCCAGAATTTTGCCTAATAACATTCCGTGTCTTCTGTCGTCTTGCAAAAACTTAGTCCACTGGCAGGGCATAGAACTGAGACTGCCATTCTAGTGAAGAAGAATGAAGACAAGGTAGGTCTTATTCCTTTGAAGGAGATATTTAGGATGGGTACTTGGAAAATTTTTATTTAAGAATAAAAGTAGTCAAGGATTACCTGACAAAAAGTGCAGGAAAGAAAGAAACTTCAGGTTATGCAAACAAGGAAACAGCCTGCTATGTGACTTCTACTAAGGTCAAACAGGCAAAGCAGCTTTTATGACACAGAAGCTGTGGAAAATCCCTAGGAAATAAGAGATCAAAGCAAAACAAATCTCAAAAATTGGCCAATTTTTCCCAATATTAAACTCTAGATCACCATAAGTGCCATTTCCAACATATAATGAACCTAAGCAAACTACTTATTTTTTTCTTAATGTCATGATTTTTCTCATTCCTAAATTAATAAATACTTTGAGTAGATTGATTAATTTTTTTTTTTAGCATTTAAAAAAAAAAAAGGATGGGGGAGGTTCTCACCTATTATATGAATGCTGTAATCAGATTAATCCACATAGAGGAGAAAAATCCTTTTCCCTAGGCCAGACTTATCACAACATAACTCAGATAAGTGGGCTACTGCAAATACCACACAAGCTCTTCTGTAGACAGCTGTACTGTAAAATAGAAAGAAGGTGCAGGAGGGCTGAAAGCTGAAGCCCTACAAATTAAGACTAGAAATTAGATGCACATTTCTTAATTGTCAGAAAAATTAACTAATAACACAGTGTAACAATCAACAGTTGTGGTGATTT